>NW_005282137.1:0-458 GCF_000412655.1 Myotis brandtii
GATAGAGGGGCTGTCTGCAGGGGTGGGGGTGCGAGAGGGGCCCTCAGCCCCTCCCAGCTGTGCCACTGCCTGGGGAGGTTGCTGTGTCCGGCCTGTCTCCACGCAGTGCCTCTCTCTCTTCAAACAAGGGGCCACTCGTGACTAGCCCACTCCACTGATCAAATTATGCTGATCCATCCGCAGGGGACAGCCCCTCATCTTGTAGTAATTGAGCTATTTTCCCAGCGGCAAAGGGTTGGCAGGATAGGGGCCCTTTCCTGGGGACATTGCATCCAGCACAATAGACCTCAGGGCCATTAACCCTGGGCAGAGCCGCTGGGAGGCCAGGGGCAATCCCTTTCCCACGGAGCATGCCTCCCATCCCTGCTTGGCTGACTCCCACCTGTCCTTTGGGGCTTGACTGAGGCGGCCCCTCCTCCAGGCAGCCCTCCCTGAAGCCTCCAGGCTGGATAGCCCTC
>NW_005282138.1:0-458 GCF_000412655.1 Myotis brandtii
CCTTAATCATCTCCTGCCTAGACCATCCCAACCCTCCTGCTCAATTCTTAGCCTTCAATACCCCCAACAGAGCCACCTCACCCTGCTAAGGAGCCACTCGGGGACTTGAGCTGGGCTATGGGGTGAAAATGGATGAGCCCAGAGGTGCAGAGAGATAGAGAACAAAGTAGGTAGGGTGCAGAGTAGGAAGTACCCCTTTGCCCATAGACAAAGAGATTAGGCCTAAGTTTCACGTTAAGTCAACATCTATGACAAGGCATCTGCCTGTGCTCTGGTCAAAATCAGACTTACACCGGGGCTTCATGCCCAGGCTACATAATTTGGCTATTCTGAGCATCTTGCGATTTCATATAAATTTTAGAATCAACTTGTCATTTTCTACAAAGAAGTCATGTGGGCTCTGATAGCAATTGTGTTAAACCTGTAGATCAGCGGTTCTCAACCTGTGGGTCGAGACC
>NW_005282139.1:0-458 GCF_000412655.1 Myotis brandtii
AATATGGTGCTGAGACCGAAGGACACAGGGCGGGGCTCAGGGAAAGCCTCTCCAGACAGCTGGCATCTGAGCTGTGTGTCAATGAGAAGGAGCCAAATCTAGGAAGAGAAGAAGAAACAGCCTTCCAGGCAAAGGGAACAGCACATACAAAGGTCCTGAGGTAGAAAAAGCCTGGCTTGTTCTAAAAAGTGTAAGGGCCCAGCATGGCTGGAGGTGGGCAGTAGGGACGAGCTAGGGAGGAGAGAGGCAGGGGAGGACAGAGGGGCAGGCAGGAGCCTGGCCAGCCTGGGCGGGCTGAGCCCAGCAAGGAGCTCGGGTTTAAACCAAGCGCAGTGGGAAGGCTTACAAAGGAAAGCTATACAATCAGATTCGCTTTTAAAGAAGATTCCCTTTCCTGCTGTGCAGAGGGCAGAGCTGAAGCTGAGCTGGGAGGACCAGCTTAGCGGCTGCTGCTGCTG
>NW_005282140.1:0-458 GCF_000412655.1 Myotis brandtii
AAAAAAACTCCGGAAACCCTAAGAAGATAAACCCAAAGAAATCTACACCCGAACATATAACAATCCAATTACTAACACACTAAAGACAATGACAACGAGGAAAAACCTCAACAGCAATCCCAGAAAAACACAGTATATACAGAGGAAAAACGATTGTGATGGCTACCGATTTCTCAGTGAGGACAGTGGCGGTCAGAGAGAATGGAGCGGAACATGAAAGCGCTCAAAGGAACAGCGTGTCCACTCAGAAGTCCATGCGCCCAGCAAAAGCCTCCGGACCAGGAGCAGGGACACCGCCCGCACCAGCTGCCAGAGGCACAGCCGGCTGCTGGGGAAGCGCTGCGCGGAGCCCGGGTCAGGAAGCCGCAGGCACAGCGGGGCAGTTTCTCACCAAGATGAACACACACTTCCCACACGACAAAGCCATCCTTTAGGCATCGGCCATAAAGAAGTGACAC
>NW_005282141.1:0-458 GCF_000412655.1 Myotis brandtii
TCGGATTTCAGGTGGTTTCCACTCTCCATCTCAACTAAAGAATATAAGTATAGCATCTGGAAAGGGTAAAACAGGGTTTCTGGACCCGGAACACAGTAGGGAACACACAGCAAAGGGCAGGGGTACTGAACCCCAAACCAAGTGGTTAAGTGTGTAAATATGAAATGCTGAGACCCTCACCTGCTCCCTGCCCCTTCACTCTGGGATTGCTGGCAGCCGCCCTCTCGCCCTCTCCAGACATCTGAGGAAAGTCTCTCACAGGAGAGACAGAGATTGAAACCAACCAACCAATTAACAAGAAAACCTCTGGAAACAAAGAGGGAGAAGAAACAAAACAATGGACAATAATAATTTTCATCATGTCACTTGCATGCAAAAAGAATAAGAAACTATTGAATAGTCTATTGAGAGCTTCCCCCTGGGGCCTCCCCTAAAATCTCCACCCTGAAAACCCTTAG
>NW_005282142.1:0-458 GCF_000412655.1 Myotis brandtii
CCCATCACCAAGAGGTCACTGGTTGGATTCCCAGAGGATTTCCCATGCCTGGGTTGTGGGCTTGATCCCAGAGGCAGCTGAATGATCAATGTTTCTCTCTCATTGGTGTTTCTATCTTTCTCCCTTCCTCTCACTTTCAAACATCAATAAAAACATATTTTAAAAAAAGGTTGGCCTTGAATTGGTGTGATGAGTGCATGAGGCCTCATTATCCTGTATTTTCTATTTTTGTATATATTTAAAATTGTCCAGAATGAAGAGTTTAGCCAAATGTAACCGATAAAGATAGCCAAATTAAAAGTCCTCTGAATCTTAAAAACATAAAATTCACCCCAATTCTCCCTCCAGCTCCAGTCCCATGTTCTCTGCTCTCCTTCACAGCAAAATTCCTTGAGAGACTTGTCTGGCTCCAGTATTTTCCAGCCCATGCTGAGACCCCACAGCACTGAAAGTGCTTA
>NW_005282143.1:0-458 GCF_000412655.1 Myotis brandtii
TGCTGTGCTGGACCCCGGGAGACCTACAGGGCACTTTTCCCTGCTCCGCATCTGGATAAAACGAAAACCTCATGGTCAGGGCACGGAAGTCTCCCGAGGGGACTGGAAGCTGTCCAACCAGCTGACCCATTTCCTGCCCTGGGGCCTGTCCATGCTTCCCTCCGCTGTGACCAGACCCAGGCCCGCCCCATGCACAGCTTCTCCAAACCGGCCAGCATGGCCAAGACGCAAAGCCCACCCCGGGCTAGACTAGAATTTCAAAGGGAATTTCCTGTCAAGCAAGCAGAAACAAGAACAATGGGTGGAAAAATGAAAATGAAACCTGACAAGCCTTCGAACAGCAAGTTATTAAAGGAAACGCGGGCAGTGTGGTGGAGGGTTAGTACATGATGCCCACGCTAATTAAGTAAACACTATCTAAAAACTTTAAAGGAGCCGAGGCCGGTTTGGCTCAGTGG
>NW_005282144.1:0-458 GCF_000412655.1 Myotis brandtii
TCTCTCTCTCTCTCAAATCAATCAATAAATAAAAAATCAGAGAGGTAATTCAAGATAGCAGATGCAGAGCCATCCTGAACTCGCCTCCTCTCATGGACACACTGAAGCTACAGCTACATATGGAACAATTTCCTCTGAAAAAGACCTGAAAACTAACTGAGCAACTTCTTCACATCCGGCAAACAAGAAAAAAGGCCATGTTGAAGTGTAGGAAGGAGACATAAACCCCACCCCAGTGTGGGGGCCCACAAATGAGAGGGAACTCAGAAACCCAAAGATTCTCTGAGGGGGAGAGGATTTGTACCCTACATGGGGCTCCCCAACTTTGAAGAACTGCACCAAGAAACAAGACCCCAACACAGTTGCTTTGAAAACCAATGGGACTCGTGTCCATAAGACTCAAAGGCTGCAGCAAACTGAGGATCAGCTCCCACAGAACTCACATGCAGACTCACCCC
>NW_005282145.1:0-458 GCF_000412655.1 Myotis brandtii
TGATTTCATTCATTCTTTTCTTAATTTTTTTGTTCATTCATTTATATACTCATAGTGAGAGGCAGCAAAATGGAAAGATCAAGGGTTTTGGAGACAGACAAACTTTGGTTTGAAACTTGATGACATCTCTTATTAGCTGGGTGACCTTGGTCATATACTTACCCTCTCAGAAGTTGTTTTCTTCTTTGTAATATAAGGAAAAATTATGACTTATAATGTTTATATGTGATTTAGCACGGCATGAAAATTACCTAGCAATCATAGCATCTGGCATATGGTAGGCTATAGGTAAAATGTTACTGTAAGTATATAATATGTAAAATAGGTCATTATAGTTTAAAAATGGTCAAATATTGACAATTTTATAATGGTAGAAACTCAGTGGCTACCATTTATTGAGTCCTTCCCTTTTGTATATGAGGCCCAGCTATACCCCCAAAATGCAAATAGAAATGAGA
>NW_005282146.1:0-458 GCF_000412655.1 Myotis brandtii
GGATGCATATATCTTTTCAAATTAGTGTTTTTGTTTCGACAGTACTTATCCATTCATCCCTCCTGCAAATATTTATTGAATGCTTTCTATGTGCTCAACCCTGTGCTAGGCACTGGGGATATAAAAGTTATTTTGGCACAATCCACATCTCTAATCCTGATAGAAAAGAGAAATAGAAATTCAAAGGCCAACAGACTGCTGGACATAGAGATCTGGGTTCCTATTCCAGCTCTACCTCAAACTGCAGAGAGGACAACTCTATGCAAAACTTTCCTCATCACTGGAGGAAGCACTCTACATGAACAGGCTCCTGGTGAATTTTCATGACCAGAGAGTGTCACAGAATTTGAGCCAAGATGAGCAATTCAATATTGATTCATTCTACTTGATTGGAAACTATCAGGAGTCTAATTTCCAATAGTGGAAGGTAAGCATAAATGAAGTCACATCCAGGCCAA
>NW_005282147.1:0-458 GCF_000412655.1 Myotis brandtii
GGCCTGCAGCAGACAAATCACACTCTGCCTACCTCTTAGCTCCGCTTGAACCGACCTCACCTGGCGCCCTCTGCTCCCCGCTCCCTCGCTGACTTTCTGGGAATAGAAGCCACCCTTCTGGTGAGGACACTCCAACCAATGCAGCCACCCGGCCAGGGCCTCACTCACGTTCAGCCTCAGGCTCCAGCGCAGCTGTTCACCTTGTGTGACGCTCTTCTCCCTCTGTGCACCCTCGGTTGTCTAGGTAACTGCTGCTGCCAGATGTCAGGTCACTTTATCTCGGCGGCCTTCCCTGACCCTCGAGACGGAACCAGATCTCCCTGTTCCACTCTCGCAGCACCCAGTTCCTCCTCGTAGAAATCAGCGCCCTTTGTATTTTGTTAAATAATGATGTGGTTCATGTCTGTCTTGCCCACTAACATGCTAGTTCCATGAGGGCAGTACCTATGTTTATTATT
>NW_005282148.1:0-458 GCF_000412655.1 Myotis brandtii
TCTCTTCTGGTCAGTTGAGATCAGACATAACTATTTCTAAACAAACCTGTTGGAAAGAAAATGACTGGAGTGTGCTATCTCTCTGGAGTACACCCACATCTTTCCCCACTGCTTCCTGCAGTGCATTACCTCTGCTTATTTCTCCTAAATTCCAAGGGCCCTTCTTTTGTTTCTTTAACTTGTTTCCTGAGCCCATGCAGACCAGTTGGCTCATCTCTTTCTATCATTGTGTCTTTCTAAATAAACTTTTTCTTACAGCAAGGGGGAAAAAGAAAATGACTGGAATAGAAAATTTGAAATTTAGATGATTGAGACTTAGAATGGATAAGAAACTGTAACCTTATAGTAGTAACTTTTGCCAAGAAGTTCTTTTTACTTTCTCCTATCAAATAGATGTAGGGATTATATGCTAAGAAGAGAATGACATTGAATGAATAAGATTTGGGAAATTAATGCAA
>NW_005282149.1:0-458 GCF_000412655.1 Myotis brandtii
GAAACTGTAGATCAAAAATCAGCTCAAGCTGAGGCATTTAACAGACTTATTAAAAACGGATATCCTAAACGCTTCGTTAAACGACAACTCGAAAAAGTGCTTTATCCTAAACCAAAGGTGCAGCAACAATGGGCTGCAACTGCTGTCATTCCTTACAAAGAAGGAGTGTCAGAGGCTGCACGCAGGATATTAAATAATGCTAACATAAGGGTAGTTTTCTCAAAAGGCCAGACACTGCGCTCTTCTTTGGTGCATCTTAAGGATCCCTTACCTGTAGATCAAATAAGTAACTGCGTTTATAAAATCAAATGTGACGAATGCCCAGCAGAGTACATCGGACAGACGGCCCGGGAACTACATACCCGAATTACTGAGCACAAGCGTAGAATAAATAAACCCGTACGTAGTGAGCTAGATTATCAAATCTTGCTCAAGGATTCGGCCATTGCAGGCCATGC
>NW_005282150.1:0-458 GCF_000412655.1 Myotis brandtii
TAGTTATATAAAGAGTTATACTCAAAAACACTGTAGAGAAATCAAAATGGAATTCTAAAAAAAAATGTTCAAGTAATCATATGAAAGCATGAAAAATAAAAGAGAACAAAGAACAGAATACCAATATTAAAATAGCAGACTTCAACCTTAACATATTAATAATTATAGTAAATATAAGTTGCCTAAATATACCATCAAAGACAACAATTGACAGAATGGATCAAAAAATATGGCTTAACTATATGTTGTGAATCGTTCTGAATGGCTGTGAACTTCTACAGAAATTCATTTCAAATGTAATTACACAAATTGGTTGAAAGTAAAAGAATGGAAAAAGATGTACCATGTAATCAAGCCCAAGCCAACTTGGCTCAGTGGATCGAGCATTGGCTGTGGACTGAAGGGTTCTGGGTTCAAGTCCAGTCAAGGACACATACCTCAGTTGCAAGCTTACCCCC
>NW_005282151.1:0-458 GCF_000412655.1 Myotis brandtii
ATTTGCATATTAGGTTTTTATTATATAGGATTGGGCTTGGCAATTTATGATTTAGTTTTAAAAGTTTGAAAGTAAATGAATTCAACATTCATCTCAAAAACTAGATGTATTTTAACAGAATAAAGCTAAAGAATGTAGGAGGGAAAAATTAACTCTCAGTGAGATGGAAACCAGGAAAATCGGAGAGGAAAATCAGAAGCTGGTTCTTAACAAAAAATTAGTGTACTTGATAAAATAAGAATGACAAGAAAAAAGAGAAAGATAATCATGAAAAAATATAATTAAAAAGATAAAATTACCTTTCATCTTATGAAAGATACATCATAAGAAAATATAATTTCTGAGTAAACTAATAATCATAGAAGAAATTGAATTAGTAAATAAGTCTACGTGCACCAATGATTCATGTTCCAATTGGTATTACAAACCGGTTTACAAAGTTGGTAAGAACAAAAAAC
>NW_005282152.1:0-458 GCF_000412655.1 Myotis brandtii
AAGGCCTGCTGCAGGTGAGAACCTGCAATTTTAGAAGTAAATTAGAAGTCCTCCTGCTCCCTTCAATCCAATATTTTTCTTTCAACATAAGATTCCTGGCCTTTTAAGGGCTGGTCTGAGAGAAGATAGGAAGGGGAAGTAAAACTAAAGGTACTGAACAGGTGCAAAAGTGTCTTTATGCTGCTGTGGTGCATGGTCATGTGTCCTAGGTTGGGCCCCTTCAACTCTAACTCTTTCAATGTAGACAATGACTCTTTCATCTGCACATTCCCAGCCCTTCTTTCTGCTTTGGCATCTGAAGATAGGCTCCTCCTCTTTCTTCTGAGGACATCTCAGATTTGGCAGAAATCCTCAGGACCTGGAAATCTTTGAGAGGTTGTCGGGATTCACACCACTTTGACTGCCCTAGGTAAAGAGTGCAGTTCGGTCCCAGACCCAGTCCTGCTCTAGCCAGATCC
>NW_005282153.1:0-458 GCF_000412655.1 Myotis brandtii
TAAATGCAAAATTTGTGTGATATCTGCCATTCCTAGGTTTTTCAAGACAAGTACTCAAAATAATGGTTATTTCCCTCTGGGCAATTTGTTTGCTCTTAGAAGACAATTGCATCAGGAATATAACACTATAGCTTCATTGTCTCAGCAGGTAAGATTGCTGTGGTTAAGATACAGAGTTCAAGGTTTTCAACCATTGTTTCATGGAGAAGTAAGGATTCACAAGATGCCACGAGGTGTTCTGAGAGATGCTGAAAAGAGATGACTTTGAACTTTGCGTGATGTACCAGGATAAGGTTCAGAGTGGTAAACAGCACCTTTGGCGATTCTGTTAGCGGTCTTTCAGACCCACACAGCAGTGCACGGTAGGACACCATTTTGCTGAGTGTTCTGAGTATATTCACAGGTTTTGACATCAGATTGAGGTTTGGGGGAAATTTAAAATTAGTTGAGTGCTGAAC
>NW_005282154.1:0-458 GCF_000412655.1 Myotis brandtii
GGCATTAGGAAGGTTGAGAACCACTGCTCTATGCAATTGAGGTGAAGCAAGTCCTGAGGAGTTCATTCCATTAAATCCCCAGGAATCGGACTCTGAGGCATGAAACAAGTTGGTGGTAAAAAGTCCATTGTGCAGGTTTGATTATTTTTCCCCTGGGTGACGGGTGAATGCTTTGAAAGAATCATAGATCTGACGCCTGAGACATTTTAGGGGTAACAATGTTATATTGGGTGTCTCCATGGTCTTCATGTTCGAAGATGTGAGGCTGAGTGAGTGGTGATGTGGAGTGTAACTGTCCGAAGAACAAGATGAGCAACATGAAATCCCTTTTGCCTCTTCCAAAAGCATGACATCATTAGAGCAAATGTTTGATATTCAACATAGAACCATTACAAGATAATAACACCATATTATAGCTCAGTGTTTCTTTGTTATGGGGTGGGGCCGCAACATTAGTA
>NW_005282155.1:0-458 GCF_000412655.1 Myotis brandtii
GAATGCAAAATACATTTTTTGAAATATTCAAATTTAAGAAGCACATTTGTGAATTTAAATCCTCTCATGAAATCCTTCACTTGAATATAAACAGGGATGAATTAATAATGAAATAAATGCTGTGTCATCATAGAATGATTCCTGACAGCACCATTCTCTCACCTAAAGAACATTCTGGTGCACATGAAATTGTTCCTTAAGGGTCAATTGCCTATTTCTATTACTAGGAACACTTTTTTCCCTGTCCTTATCCTGCCCCTGGGAAGATATCTCCCACATATGACTTAGCTTCAGTAATGCTACTTTCTCTTACTCACAATTGATGGCTTATGTATTACTTAATATTTCAACACCTACGTTATTATTTATTAATTTACTTATTTTAAATATGTTTGTATTAATTTGAGAGAGAGAGGAAGTGAGAGGGAGACAGAAACATCAATGAAAGAGAATCATTG
>NW_005282156.1:0-458 GCF_000412655.1 Myotis brandtii
AGCTTGGTTTTCCATCTTTAAGGCTGGTTACTGAGCTATGCACTACAGTAAGTTCCCTTTCTAAGTTGACCTTGAGCATAGAATCCTACCCAACACAGCCCTCAACCCACTGCTGGTCCTTCTATGCCACTGCAGACATTCCGGGCCAAGACCATGAGTGTGAATCCTGCCTCTGCCATTCTCAGGATGGGGGATCCACTGCCCACATGTCCTTCAACAGTGCCCAGACTCAGAGACTTGATCATGAGTTTCCAGGAGATCTACACCAGCTCATCATGACACCCAGTCTGGCTGAGTAGGCCAGCCATCGCTCCCAGGACCGAGTGAGCACTGCCTGAGACCAGACTGATTCTCATGCAGGGTCCTCCTCGTCCAGACCCCTCTCCCAGCTCCAGCTGAAGTTCATCTCACAAATCCCTGCCTTGACTTTCAGTGACGGTTGTGTGTGTGTGTGTGTG
>NW_005282157.1:0-458 GCF_000412655.1 Myotis brandtii
GATAAAGAAAAACACATCCTGTTGTAATTGCTTAGAAAACATAAACAGTATACATCAATAAAATTGCCACAAATGTGCAAGCAAGCAATACATAAAGGAATACTTTTTTATATCATCATGTGGAGGCTGATGAAACATGGAAAACCAACTCACGATGAATGGAGACTTAAGTCCTTGAGCCCAGACTCAATGTTTTATATCCCCCAAACTGAGACTTTATGTTAAACTCTGTTAACAGGAGGCCATTCATGGTCAATTTTATGTTAAATTGTCAAATTTATGTCATTCTTATCCATAGTTATGATTCTTTTGTTTTATTTATTTATTATTATTTTTAGCCATCTTGATTTCAGTGCCTTTATTAGAAAAACTATCCTTGACAATTTAAGTAGTGTTATGAAAGTTTTCCAATTTTATATTGGATTTTCCAGTATATATTGATCTCTTGACATAATTTG
>NW_005282158.1:0-458 GCF_000412655.1 Myotis brandtii
TGGAATCGAACCCGGGACTTTTCAGTCCACAGGCCAATGCTCTATCCACGGAGCAAAACTGACCAGGGCAGCAGTGTTTTTGTTTTAACCCTAACGAAGGAAAAAGATAAGGTGAATAGGTTAAATATGCTTTGAGTAGGGCCTGAAGTCCTCAGCTTTAACGCGTAAGAGATTTGAACCTCAAGATGTGCTTAGTGGTTTCGATGTCTCTTTCTGACAGCACAAGACCCCCGTTTTCTCCACCCGTGGACTCACCCCCACCCCTTACCTGTGTAAGGGGAGATGCTCTCTCTCACCGCTAGAATTCCATGATTTGAAATAGGGGAAAATGAACGTGGGAAGAAGCTGGCATGGACATGGATCCTGCAGCTTTTGGCTGGCAGTGACTCTGGAGGAACACAGGAGCCACCGCAGGGCTGGCCCACGCAGCAGGCCTTGTCTCATCCGACCCCAGTGAG
>NW_005282159.1:0-458 GCF_000412655.1 Myotis brandtii
GGCCCTCCCCTCCCCTCCCACAGCCCAGCTGATGACTGTGCCACTTCATTAGACTACGTGGGAGAGTTGACTGGGCCAACTCCTGGAAAATTCCTTAATACCTACGGGTGAGAGCTCGCTACAGCAAGACGTGTTCGGAGTCAGGAGCCTGAGAAGCCGAGACCTGGGCTGACACCCAGCTCCATCACGGATTTAGCACAGGTAAAAAGACCGCCCCAGGCCTCAGCTTCCAGCTCTGCCAAATGGGCACAACCGTACCACGGAGGGAGAATTGTCTTTGGGAGACATTTATGTTCCATCTACACGGCACCTCAGCTCTCCGAACAGGCAAATGGAAAACCCGTGGAGGACGGCCTCCTCGGGAAATGGGTGAGACCCTCCCTGTCCAGTATATGCATTACGCGGGCAATAATATGGCATCTTATCCCTGAGGTCTATTAATCAACACTTTGCTCAGC
>NW_005282160.1:0-458 GCF_000412655.1 Myotis brandtii
TAGGGCTAGAGGATGGGAAAAAATCCTAAAAACTAGTGAATTCCCAGGGTCTGCCTTCTATCATTGTCGCTGCAAAGATTAGACCTGGAATGTTGTCTGCCTTCAGATAGGTTCTATCCTTGATCTGGGCTTAAAATGTAAAATTATCTTCTATACTCTTATTGATTTTAGAGAGAGGGGAGGGAAGAGGGATAAAGAGATAGAAACATGGATGACAGGGACACATCAATCGCATGCCCCTCACTGGGGATCAAGTCCCACACCGGGGGATCAAGCCCAAAACTTGGGCATGTGCCTGACCAGGAATCGAACCTGGGACATCTTGGTTCCTGGGTCAGTGCTCAACCACTGAGCCATGCCAGTCAGAAGATACACTTTGTATCTTTTGAGTGACAGGCTCATCTGGGCTTCAAGGCTGCCTTATGTTTAGGCCCTGTTTGTTCTTTTTGCAACACATC
>NW_005282161.1:0-458 GCF_000412655.1 Myotis brandtii
GCAAGTTAATATATTTAAAGAATCCATAAAAGTATGTGGCATGTAATCAGCACTTAACATATGGTATATATGAATGATATATAGTTGTTTCTATTTTATTTCTAACGAATGAATCTAATGTAGCTAAATAACATTCTATATTCTAGCATTGCATGTTTTTAAAATTCACACATATGAACACAAATTGAACTCTAATAGTTTCAAAATTAATCATTGAAAGTTGTCTGGGAAATCACAATTTTTTAATATACATGTTGTATATTTTACTATAAATTATGCAAGTAAGGGAGCAATTTAATTTCCCTATGCCTGTTACATAGGAAGACATCAATACTCATGTGTCTTAGAAGAATGATTGGATAGAGTTTCAAAATTTAGCTTAGGCAGTTAGTGTATATTTCTTATTTTCAAAAATGAGATTGAAAAACAACTTTTATCCATTTTGAGTTTATTTTTGG
>NW_005282162.1:0-458 GCF_000412655.1 Myotis brandtii
CATCTATCCATTCTTCCTTCCACCCACACAGCCATTTATCTATCCAACTATTCATCCATCTATCATGCATTTGTCAATCTTCACAGCTTCCAAGAAGTCACCAAGCTCTTTTGATGCTACAAGTCAGGGACAAGTCAAGAGTGATCCTGCACACAAGAAAACACAATAGGTGTTCAACTATTTTTGAGTGAATAAAAAAGAATGAATATCTTCTCCATGGAGGTAAGAAAATTGTAGAGACCCAGTTAAGTGGGAAGGTGAAGATAGGCGTGTAGTAGGTGTGAGGAGAGAGAAGATATAAAGAGTCGCCCATCACAGTCATATAAGCATGTGAGTGAAGGACACAGAAAGGTGAGATGGGATGTGTGTGGCTCTGTTTGTGTGCGATAAGTTACTTCATCTCTTTGAGTCTTTGTTTAGTTCCTACTGAAACAGGAATTTTAGGGGTAAAATAGGAC
>NW_005282163.1:0-458 GCF_000412655.1 Myotis brandtii
CAGTTAGAAACATCAGAGATTAGATTGGATTATCCAGGTTGCTCATTCCACTGAGTGGACGGAAAGTAACTTGGTTCCCATCTAGTTTTCCCAGTGAGAATGCAAGTTTACATTAGGTTGAACAGTTGGCAACTAGCTAACAATAAAGGAAAACTAGAAATAGTAAAACCAAAGTTCAAATGCAAGAACAGGGTTACACCATAAAATCGTATTTTAAATGTTATATTTTATGCTAGTTTATTGATATAGGCTTGTCAGTTTGGAGATCTTAAGACTTTGGTGTCTGACAAATAGTAAAAATTTAAAAAAATTTAGTGCCACCCAAAATGGAATCTGAATGGTCACTTTCTCTGGTACTTTGTTTTTCATCACAGTTATTGTTGAAACTTCATTTTCAACTGGATCTGTGAAAATGGAAACCGCTCAGAATGTTCTGGGTAAGAAGAGCAGCCCCATCT
>NW_005282164.1:0-458 GCF_000412655.1 Myotis brandtii
TTTGCTAAAATCACAGAATAAGCATCCCTTTTCTGAATAATTACTAATATGGATATTTCTATAAAGATATTCTTAAGTCACACAAAATGGCATATAAATTTTCTACACATATAGTGTTAGCACTGAAAAGCTACATATTGATAAGGAAAAATTGGTAAGTGGTTTTTCTGAAATGTGAAAGTTTCAGAAAATCATGGTACTGTGGTGTGCTAGGACAGGGTCTGTCCAACAGCTTTCTGTAAAGGGCCAGAGAGTAAATGTGGGTTTTGTTTTCTGTTGCAACTGGCCTACTCTGCTGGTGCAGTGCGGAAGCAGCCAGAGGCAGCCGGTGAACAAAAGACCACACGTGTGTTCCAATAAAAACTTACTTGCCAAAACAGACCTGTGCACAGTAGTTTGCGGATGTTCCCATAACATAGGCTCTCCAAGTTAAGGCTCTGCCGTGGTATAAAATGACA
>NW_005282165.1:0-458 GCF_000412655.1 Myotis brandtii
CTCTCTGAAATAAATAAAAGTATATATTTTTTAAAAAGTACTAGAATAAAAGGGAGAATTTCTTTATAATCTTAGAGAAGCAAAGCTTTTTAAAACTATGACTCAAAATCCAGGAGATACACTTTTTTAAATGATAACTTTGACTATTACATATATGTAAAATATATGTGCATGTTAGAACAAGCACCTAAATATCTGAAAACTAAGGAGAAGAAAAAAAATGACAAGCCAGAAAATATTTGCAATTCATATCATACAGAAATAGCAAATTCCCTGATATGTAGAAAGCCGCTACAAATTAATAGGAAGCATAACAACCCATCATAAAAATGGACAAGAGATATAAACAGTCCAAATAAAGATAAAAATGATCCTTACACAGATGAAGAAATATTCAGATTTAAGATAAATTTGAATTAAAACTACATTGAGGGTCAGTAGAGATTCTGCAAGTGCCC
>NW_005282166.1:0-458 GCF_000412655.1 Myotis brandtii
AAAGGCTCCCTGCCTGTCCCCCCAGGGTTGCTAACCGCGGGGGCTTGGGAGGACGGGGCGTGGCCGCCGCTGCTGGTCCACAGCCCCTTCTCCCCTTCCCCCTGTTCTGTCTCCAAAACAGCCCCGCCCCCTCTGCCTCCCCAGCACTCGCAGAGCCGGGATTGGCAGGTAGCCACATGCCGCCCGCCGTGTGGCAGCACGCAGTCTGCTTGGCAACTGCAGAGGGGGTGCAGTCACTGCCCTCCGGTGCTTCTGTCTGCCTCTGCCCCAGCCCCCGGCTCCCCCCTCTCCCCCTTGCATGGCCTGGGTGCAGCCCGGGGGTCCCCCAGACAAGCCCTGTCCCCTCTGGGAGGCTCCGTCCTCTCCCTGACACGGGAATGGCATCAGCTGATTGAAGGGGATAAAAGATCCCGTATATTAAGTGCTCATCCCTGGAAGGCGGCTGTAATAATAACAAT
>NW_005282167.1:0-458 GCF_000412655.1 Myotis brandtii
AGCTCACCTGTGGAAACAGGCCTGCGAGTCACAGGTAACTTGCCTGGGATGGGTGGTGTCAGGAGGCCAGGCCTGGTGCAGGCAGCTGGGGCTGGCTGGGCAGAGACTCCCACGGTACAATGTATGGCCTTCCGGGTAGTGGGGCCTTCGATAGAGCAGTTTCCCTTAGAGGGGATCTGAGCCAATGAGCAGACAAGGAATGATGGGCATGTCAGTCAGGCCCCAGCAAGAGAAAAATGTCACCAATTGAGGACAGTTCCACAGGGGACTACGTCAAAGGTGTGAGCAGGACATAGGGGGTAGTGCAGTAGTGGGGGCTGGAGAGCCAGAAGGGTGAGGCAGTGAGAAGTTAGCAGAACTGAGACAGGGAGGGATCCCCAGGCAGGGAGAGGGAGGACTCTGCTTGCAATGAGTGCTGGGCAAGAGAAGAGGGACCGAGGGATACCCTGACCTTTCCT
>NW_005282168.1:0-458 GCF_000412655.1 Myotis brandtii
CCCATGTTTTTCAATGAAATAGGAAGAAAAGTTATCAGCTAAGAGGATGGAGAAAAAAAGTCTTGTGGTTTCAGGTGATATACAAAAGACACAAATCCAATTTCAACTAGGCAACTAAGAGTGACATGAGGTCCCTGATGTGATGAGAGAAAGATTAAGGCAGAATTGAATCAGCACAAGTCTTCAGAAAAGCAATCGGTGGAAGGAAAAGAAAAGGTCAGTGCAGCATCCATTAGAGAAACACAGCAAGGGGTAGAAACCAAAGGGGTGTCTGGCAAAGCTAGGCCTGGAGTTTCTCTGAAGGGCTTGGCAGGAACGCAGTGTAGTGAAAGGAGTCAGGAAAACAGATTATTATCCTGGCTGCATCACTTGAACACCTTCCTGCTGGAGATTAATTTCTTATATAGAGAATAAGAGTTGTAGTTAAAATATGTACTAATAAAATATCCACCACAAAG
>NW_005282169.1:0-458 GCF_000412655.1 Myotis brandtii
CCTCTGACAAGTGTGTCATAGGTTCGCCATCACTGCTTTAGGAGATAGAGACCTCCATATGCCATCAAAGCCTCTCTCCTCTCATTTAGATCTTAACTGCCTGCTAAGGAACTCAGTCTCTCATCAATACCACTTAGTAGTAACCAGCCAACTCTGCTGGCTTTGTAGGCATAATTCCCTCATACATTTCAAATCCCCAAGTCATCAAATGTATAAGGATTTTTTCTCCACATCACCAGCTATGATAGCAATTAGGTTATTACTTTGTGCCCCATTATATGATTCAGGATTATCCCTTCTGGGAGTTGGTAAGAAAGCCAGTCTTCAAATCCATTCATATTGTCTATTTTCTTGTGCCAACCCTGGCTCTACTTGTTTAACTCTGGATCCTCTGAAGAGCAGATGACAAGATAAGATTATATATGCAAGAAGTGCATGGGAGAAAGGCCTAGGGAAAA
>NW_005282170.1:0-458 GCF_000412655.1 Myotis brandtii
CTCACTGGCCCCATCACTTCCTTATATTCCTCAGCTTCTTCCAACATCTTCATTCTCTAATATATGCAGAAGATTCGTATATGCAGCTTCCAACCTGCACTGGCAATCTGGGATCATCATCAGGGATTCCTTTGCCTGCTCTTTAATGGCATAATTTTCATCATCTGCACCTTGCATCTTTTCAATCTTTTCTTCTTGTTGTTTTGCTTCTTTTTTATACATAAGTTTTTCCTTTGGCCAATCAATTCACCACACCAGTTTTGATCTTGATTTTGCTCACTCAAAGATGGAGGATGGGCCATGGTCCTTCCAGCACCATGGGGAGAGGGACAGAGAGTCGAGTAACCGTGCAGGAAGAGTGGATATTATTTTCAACATAAACTCCTTGTGGTTCTCATTTACAAGATCTGGAGAGGGCTGATTTTATGAGGCAATGGGAGGTCAGGCTCCATGTACTG
>NW_005282171.1:0-458 GCF_000412655.1 Myotis brandtii
CCCTTCCTCTTCAAAAAGAAGAGTTTAGGGTCAGTATTGATCTTTACACGAGGCCTAGGGCAAGGACCAGATAGTGACAGACCACTTTCTGTAGACAAGAGAGAAACAACTTCCATCTTCATTTCCAGCTCAAAGCACACGTCTAAAAGACCTGCGCTGCACTATGTGAAAGTTGGTTCAAAAATACGAATCCCTTAAAATGATTTTGATTTCTCCATTAAGACATTTTTATTTAATAGAAGAATTTGTATGGATTGATACTTCTGCTAGGGCCGTACGTTCTAGGCAGGGTGAGGACTCCAGGAAGATCAGAACAGTTTGACCATTGGAAGTGCTTTGTGCAGTTCCCAGAAGGCCCGGCCTCCAACATCCATTCAGTGAGGCCAGGAGTATCTACTGAGCACCTTCTGGGACCCAGGCGCCAGCAGATCCTGGAAAAACAGCTCATCACCTCCGCT
>NW_005282172.1:0-458 GCF_000412655.1 Myotis brandtii
TCCAGTTGATCTTTAGGAAAGAAGACACCACTTAGTTACATAATTTTTAAGGTCCCATCCAGCTCTGAAATACTTTTGGTGTTTCAGTCCCCCTTTTTTTAGCAAGTAAGAGAAAAGAAGGATTGGTTATTCACTTACTAGATATAGGACCAAAATCACAGGATCCATTGGGTTCGGACTGGCCAGTGCATTGAACTGGAGCTTTGATCCATCTATTGTGTATGATCAGGTCCTTTAGTTCTAATGTATAGCTTTTCTGTAAATGCTTACCGGTACTTTGTGGACTAGAAGATCCTTGTACTCGGAGACAAACTCAAAAGGCTTGCATTCCAAGGGAGATATTCCAGAAATATTGTCATTCTTTTATTAGAGAAAATAATTTCTAGAGCACACTGAATAGTTATTTCCTCTTCTACTTCTAATATGTTTCCTGCTAGTCATTGGGTGAATGCTAAAAA
>NW_005282173.1:0-458 GCF_000412655.1 Myotis brandtii
GGGAATCACCAGAGTGGGGCAAACAGTGTTAGCCAGGTTTATGGACACTCAGATTTGGCACCCATCTTCTGACTCTGTTGGGGGAGGGCTCAGAAAAAGAATAATGGCTTCTGCCAGCATTTCCGTCAGGGAGAAAGCTGCTACTCTAGCTCTCACCCCAATGCCAGACAACTCAGTTCCTCCCCATATGACCCTGGTGCCCCAGGGCTGGAACTCACAGTGAGTGATTCCCAGTAAGTCCGTGCACAGGCACTTTAAGATAAATGCACCCCTTGGTCTCACTCAGCCATAATTTCCCCTGGTTTTTACGGCCAGAAGCGGTATGGTGACTTCTCTTCCTGACACTGAACCCCTGGGTTGGGGGGCCTGGTGTGAGGCTGGGACTCCTTGTTCCTTAGGGAGAACTTCTGCAGCCAAAATATCCCTCCTGATTTTGGCTTTGGGACCAGCCTGTTCTG
>NW_005282174.1:0-458 GCF_000412655.1 Myotis brandtii
GACCTCTATTATGCATATAACATATATCAATATCTTGTTTTTTCATTTAAATAGATATTGCAGACTTCAACCTTTCTTATTGAGAGCATCTAAAAATAGATATTGCATAAAGTGTTAGATAAGCAATTATATTTAAAAAGAAGTTTCAGGAAACAAATTATACTTAACTTCTAAATCAGTCGCACTCAGCTCTGACTGAAAGCTAGAATCACCTAAGGACCATTTAAAACATACTGATGTTAGGCCTACCTCAGATCAAGTATCTAAATTTTTAAAGGCTCCCTAGGTAAGGCCAACGTTTATTGCTCACATGCTAAGATGATAAGCACTGAATCTCTTCAACAAGCTTCCCTTATAAGATCAATGCACTATGCAACCATATACAGGAGAAGTTTTTGTTGTTAGTAACCCACATTCATTGCAAAAAGAAAGTAAAGAATACAAAAGAGAAGGGGGGG
>NW_005282175.1:0-458 GCF_000412655.1 Myotis brandtii
TGCAGGGCTGGCGTTTCAAGGGGCACAGTCACCACATGGGGCTGCAAGGCCTACAGCCCCCACACCTCACGGCCGCTCCAGCGGTGGTAGAAGCATTAACTCCAAGCCATCTCCTTCGCTCCGTTCATCCTGCAAGTGCCTTTGAATCAAAAGGATGCCACAAACGTAAACAAACAGACAGACTCACAGACACAGAGGACAGACCTCCAGGTGCCAGAGAGAACAGGGGGCTGGGGGCTGGTGAGAAAGGGGAAGGCATGAGAAGTCCAGGGTGGCGGTTACGGAGCCGGCACAGGGATGTGGGCACAGCACAGGGAGTGCCGTGGATAATATTGTCATAACTGTGTGTGGGGCCAGGCGGTGCTTGAAATATTGGGGAACACTTTGAGCACCGGAAACTAATACAAGATAACATTGAATGCCAACTGTGATGGGAAAAGGTTTAAATATTAGCTCAT
>NW_005282176.1:0-458 GCF_000412655.1 Myotis brandtii
ACTTATCAGCTAATGGCAAACAGTAAGCTCTGCTATATGATGGAATCATGATTATTATCCAGATTAGAACTCATGTATGTGCTCAGAGACATAAAGGAATACAAACTAGTAAAATGTACATCTCCTTTTTTTAATGTGTATGAGAATTTTAATTATTTGTTCTAGGTGGAAAAAAATATCATTTCTTATGTTTTATGCCCTGATACTATAAATGAAACTACACTGTTGTATATCATAAATTATATAGAAGGCCAATATAATTAAAAAGTTAGACTATAGAGGGAAAAAGCAAGCTAGGAAGAATTTGTAAAACTGGGGAAATTGTGGGGCTGATTAGGCATCATCTACTTAATTGATCTCAATCTTAACTTTATAGTTCAGGTCATGTTCTAGAACAAATGCTATTGACCTTAATACTTTAGCACAGCAGACAGTGAAGTTCTTGGAACCATTTTCAG
>NW_005282177.1:0-458 GCF_000412655.1 Myotis brandtii
AATGCAAAGACAGTGCCCAAACACTGCACTTAATAGATGCTCGTTCCCTTCTGTCCCTTTCTCTTATATCAGAATGATGGCTAGTTGAATACTTCAATGGCTCCCTAACATATCTATTGCCCGTAAGCAATGGGGCCAAACAGGAGGGTGCCTTTTATTTAAGGAGCCAGCAAGAGTGAGGCAAGGGCTGATGGATACAGGCTTCGTTCCCTCAGTGGACTAATTTCAATACATGCACGTGTTTTGAGAAGTAACAGATGAAAATCTATTAAGACATTTTTTAGCCATAGAAATGATGAAATTATTCCTCATTAACAGAGGACCAATTAAATGATACAGCCCTACCATTGAATACCAAGCAGATGTTACCAAGAATGATATAGATCTTGGTGAAGAAATTTGATCCTATTTTACCCATATAGGAATATGATATACGTGTGTGTGTGTGTGTGTGTGTG
>NW_005282178.1:0-458 GCF_000412655.1 Myotis brandtii
TGCTAATGGGGCTGTGGTTGCGATGATATTTTCTGATCCCTGATCTTTAAATGCAATCTTGCTGGTGGAAACAAATGTGTGTAGAGATTATTTAAAAATGGAATTTTTCTCAGATCATGTTTCTCTTGTAACCAAGATGAATGATACAGAATAAGCGACTTTTCACAAGGGTTAGGTCTTCAGCAACGGTGGGAGTTGGTAGATGGGTTTCCACAGGCTACTGTCCCTATGTATAGTGTTCACCCTGAGGCAGTATAGCTTAGCCAGACAGCCATAAAAAAGAAAAGCTGGATATGGAAAAGCAAAAGGGCAAATGGACCCACAAGGATGAAAGAGAACTCACACCTCTCTTGCACCACCTCCGACTTGGATGCTCTGGGTGGCCTGTGAGGAGACCGACTGCCCTTCCCATGGAGCTGCACGTGCACTTGGCCCAGGACTCTGAGAAGTTGGAGGAG
>NW_005282179.1:0-458 GCF_000412655.1 Myotis brandtii
CTCTCTCTCTCTCTCTCTCTTCCTCTCCTTTTCTCTCCACTCTCCCCCTCCTCATAGTACTGCTAGCACTTTCACCCTCCTCTGAAAGATTGCTCATTAACATAAGCAAAGTGGTCCAGGGTCTGGAATCAGACTGCTTGGATTTGAATCCTGGCTCTGCTACTTACTGATGACTTCTATATATTTCAGGTTCTTCACATGCAAAGTGGAAATATTAATGTTAACTAACCTATATGGTTACTGTGAAGATGAAATGAGGTAACTTGGGCTCCTGGAACATAATAAGCACTAGAAAATGTTAGCTATTCTTCCTCTTTTAACATTTCCTCCAAACTGTAATATAGGAAAGATTTTTAAGAGTACAGATCTCATCTCATCTGTTCATATATGTTTTGCCTGAAACACAATGCTTTGCACCTAAGAGGCTAAAAAACCATTTCTTGAATGGAAAAAAAAAA
>NW_005282180.1:0-458 GCF_000412655.1 Myotis brandtii
TTAATGCCATGTCAGGGCAGAAGCCTTTGCTTTACTTGCAGACTGTCCTTTAGGGAGGCATCTGCAGGAGTTTGCATGAAAAGGCTGTGTCTTTCCTATGACATTTTCCTCCAGCCCTAGGCCTTCTGTGCAAAGGTAATCCAGGTTTCTTGCTATTTTTTCCCCCCAGAAAAAAACCCTCCAAAACACCAGCTTGTGTATGAACACTTCAATTAAAGCTTTTCTTATTAATGAAATGTCTCAAATATACAAGCAAAAGTATAAAGAACTAGTTTAATCAACATTCATTTAGTTTTAGCAAATATTAATAATTGCTTTTAAAAATACAGATCCTATTACCCTCCCTCTGCATAGTTAACCACTATCTTGAAATTGGTCTCTAGCTCTCATGCCTATTTTAATATTTTTATTTTATTTTTTTAAAATGTTTTATTGATTTTTTACAGAGAGGAAGGGAG
>NW_005282181.1:0-458 GCF_000412655.1 Myotis brandtii
TTGAAAGTTGGACTACTCTTTTCCAAAAAACATGCTTTAAATATGCTTCAATAGCTCTACTTCCCTCAAAACGTTTACATTTAAGATGCCATCTCTTCATTTTGACAAAGTAAAGGGCCTTCTGGATGTTAAATAGGAAGGGAGAGAAAGAGAGAAAGCCCATTCCATGTTGAATTTGTGTTTAATTTCAAATCAGACATTTCAAAATACCAAAATACGTATAAAATATAGATAAGCCCAGGAGCGCATTTTACTGTAAGCTAATGAAATGAGAGACATGGGCAGCCTAGGACAAGAAAGGCAGCCACAGGGCCTAAGTCATAGTAGTCATTCTATTTCTCTCTCACAGATTTTGTGATCAAGGGTGAGCTAACACTCTTATAACTGCACTAGAGGCCCAGCATGCACAATTTTGTGCGCAAGTAGCTTGCTTCTGCTTGCCTCAGCTGGCCTCCCCG
>NW_005282182.1:0-458 GCF_000412655.1 Myotis brandtii
AAGAATGTTGTTAGGACAGCTAAAGCTTGGCTATAGATTGAAAAACTGCCAAGGACAACAGAAAGCTATGTTAAGTTCTATTTGTAAAGAAGAACAAAGGGATAGGTACATTGATTGGGGCATGCAGCAAAATGTTAACAGATGTCACAGGGAAAAGAAACTATTAAACTCCTGTTTTGACTCTATGGTCTCCATCAGGAAAAATGATCTTCAAACTGAAGAGGGCAGAGCAAGCAGAGAGTGAACTGGGGCCCCAGGTAAGTCAAGATCGACTAAAATACAACCTAGTTGTTTCAAATGAGTTCAAGGCTCCAGACCAGACAAATGATCTCTCGGGTTATTGAAAGAATCTCAAAAATATGGGGGTCCAGAGATATGATTGTGGAAGCCTAATCAATGATTTTTTTTAGAATTATGGTCTAATCACAGATGCCCAGGGATTAGTATGGTCTGCAAGA
>NW_005282183.1:0-458 GCF_000412655.1 Myotis brandtii
AGAGAGAGAGAGAGGTGAATGATTAGGCTCCAGCGATGAGGGCTTTGGCTAGTTCCCTGCTGTTCTCTTCACTATCTCTCCCCATTTGTATCAGCTTTGTTCTCAGCTTGGCTCTCTGCCTCGTCAGGTGTGCCAGCCGTGACTGGAACAAGGTGCTGCTTTGTTCCAGTGGACGAGAGATCATCCATCTCTCTAACTACAGGATAAATGTGCTTCTTTTCAGTGTTATTAGACTAACTTACAAGAACCGACCGGCTGAAGCTTGAACCCCAATCACATCAGGAAGGCAGGAGTCCCACCATTGTCCGAGAGCAGTGACTTTCAACCGTATGCTGCAAGGATTTTTAAAACATGCAATACTTGGCAGTTTCGTCACTGACTTCCTTTCCCTTACATTGTCAAATGAAAAAAGGAGAAAGCCAACACAATAGCTGTCCGGTGTGAATGGATCAAAATTA
>NW_005282184.1:0-458 GCF_000412655.1 Myotis brandtii
TGGTTTAGACAGTTAATTCAGAGAGGGAAGATGTGCCTCTTCCCAGGGGGCTGAAGTACCATTAATGGAGGAAAAGCTTTCACAAGGGTAACCTTCTTTCCTGGGTAACCTTCTCAGAAGTTTGGGGGAGGGCATGGAGCCAGCCCACAAAGGGGTTCAAGGGCAGGGCACTGGGAGCTGAAGAAAGAAGAGGTCAGTGCCACTGCAGACCTGCTCTAGTTCACAACAGAGTAATAGAAAAACAAGAAGATAAGAAGAAAAAGCAGTGGATCTCTATGACCTTGGCACATTGGGACGTGAGTGGAAAGTCAAAGAGAGCTTTTGCTATCTCCGTGAGTATTTGTGTTCAGAGGCGGTTATTTATTTGAACCAGACTGTTAGGCAATGAGTACTCTGACGTGCTATCCTGAACTCTTTGCTTTCTCCAATGTACCTTTTTCTTCTGCAATTTATTTTGT
>NW_005282185.1:0-458 GCF_000412655.1 Myotis brandtii
GCAGAATTCAAGAGCAGTGGTCCTATTTAGCATCCTGTTTCCAGGTCTAACCCTTAAGCTTAAGTTAACATCTCTCAGAGACTAAGGGTCTTTATCTATAAAATGAAGGCTTGGGACATGTTCCCTTAAATGTCCCTGACAGTCCTAACACTCTACACACTTAACCTGAGAAGTGACTTCACTCTTAGCTTCAACACAGCCATGGATTTGCCCCAAGAAGGAGCAGGTGGGAGACAGACACAGCCTGGCACCACTTCTCACCTAGGATATGAGGCAATCCTGTAACAATATGGCATATGGGTGAAGCCAAACGATTAATAAGGCTTAGGAAAGATAATGGAGAGCTATGATGTGGGCAATAAATGGAATAACTACAAAAATCTAGTTCATCTAAATCCATCCATATCTTTTTATTAAAAACTAGTGACTTGGTGCACGGATTCATGCACATTGAAAAG
>NW_005282186.1:0-458 GCF_000412655.1 Myotis brandtii
GGCCGATGCTCTATCCACTGAGCCAAACCAGCTTGGGTTAGGATATTCTTATGTACGCTAAAATTATATGGCAGTTTAGAGTTGATATGTTTGTTAAGTTGTGGATTCTGTGAAATTCATTCTTCAGTATACCAACAATTTCTTTACATGTGCATAGTTTATACCAGAGATCATTCCCTCCACTACCACTCATACCCACCCCTTAGCTCAAAGGCCTTAAACTTCTCCATTATTGTGGACTAGAAAATTCTGTCTAGCCATTGCAAGTTCATCTCAGCTGCTTGCAGTCTGACTGTGGTTCACAGCTACCTCACTGTAGTCACTACCTGGAGCTCCTGGACACAGCCCTTCATAGAGCCTGCCTTATGGTTCCCACAGGTTCCAACTCTGACTTTATTCTCTGTACTCACCACAGAAGACTTTATTGAAAGGGTGAGGGCTATGCCCTCCATCTTGCC
>NW_005282187.1:0-458 GCF_000412655.1 Myotis brandtii
ATAGCTGTTGTTGGTAGATCTGTTTCATAAAGGTCTTGGTCATTTTACAAATTTGAAATTTGACAGTCAAGCCTGTAATAAATTTTCATAAATGATGGCAAGTCTAAAAGCAGTCTGTCCTATATACTTTTGTCTTTCTGCACAGCAACCAAATGGTTGCTCTCTGATGCTCCAATTCCAGCATCTCAATTGTGTTCTGGATAGGAGATTGTCAAAAGCAAAAATGCAGTCAGCAGAGCATGGTCACCTAAAAAGGGCAACCTGATCCCACAACCACCAAGGGCTTTGCTAGGCATCTTATTTATGGCAGATCATGTTCCTATGGGTTTCACTCACTGTAACACAAGTTACCATCCCCCCTCTCTTTTTAAAATTCTTTATTGTTTAAAGTATTAGAAAAGTCTCCTTTATCCCCCATGGACCTCTCCTGACTGTCCCAACCCCCAGCACATGCCCTC
>NW_005282188.1:0-458 GCF_000412655.1 Myotis brandtii
TTAGTTTTTAAACTTTACTTGTTTGTGATAAGAAGTAGCAAATATGTAAATATTCTACATAGCCTCTGTCTTTTTAAAAGTATTCACTTTTTTTTTTTTTTAACAGAGAGAGGATTGGTACTTGCTCATAAGACGTTTAAAAAACTTGTGTTTTCATGACAATACCATCTCTTTGGGATAAATTTGCTAGGTCACATGGAAGTGAATTTTTTAACTTTACAAGATTATCAAACTGGTTTTAAAAGTAGTTCCAAGTTTGACACTGCAACCAACCATATGTGTGAGCTCAGATTGCTCTGCATACTTGCTATCACTTCATATTGTGAGGCTTTTAAATTTTAGCCTTCTATTGGTTTTAGTTTTCATTTTCTTGGTGACTAATGATGTTGAAGGTATTTTTAATAAACATTTTATTTTGGAACTATTTTATATTTATAGAAAATTGTGAAGACATATGG
>NW_005282189.1:0-458 GCF_000412655.1 Myotis brandtii
AAGATGAAAATGTCCTAATTTTGAAAATAGAGACCTTGATGGGTTTTCTGGAGCAATTTGAAAGGAAATGCAATAACATGGACTTCTCCAAGTGCTGAAGTGATAGGGTTGATATTAATTATTATTAGCAAAAGAAATGGAAGCAGCAACCACTATCCACTGTAAGTGCTTCCACAGTAACATTTATTATGGGCTACTCATTGGGCTTGGAGTATTATATACATTGTCCTATTTTGTTCTTATTGTAGCCATACAAGGTTGGCTTTTCCATCCTCATTTTTCATTGTACACTTTATATCTGTCCTGAGTCTCATCACTTCCAAATGGCAGAGGTGGGATTTGGACCTATTTCCAAAGTTTATAATGTGTCAAGCAAGCACTGCTGTCTTTTAATGTCCAGGAAGTGAATGAAATATGAGCTTTCTGATAACTAATTTATTTCTGTATTTGAGTATTTT
>NW_005282190.1:0-458 GCF_000412655.1 Myotis brandtii
CCTCTCTGAAATCAATAAAAATATATTTAAAAATAGACAAAAATTGCAAGCTGAATATGTCCTCAGAAGTAAATAGGGAGCTGAGGTGGAGAATAGCAGAGGTGGACTTTAAATCCGGTGTTCAGGAAGTGCTCTCTGGGAAGGTGATACTAGAATCCTAAATGATGGAAAGGACGTAGCTCCAGGAGGGCTTATGGGGAGAGTGTTTTAGGAAGAGGGGTACAGCAGGGGGAAAGCTACTGAGCTCAGTGAGCATACAAAGGAGAAGAATGGTGCCCACGAAGAGGCTGGAGGAATGTCGGGCTGCCTCATGCTGGGCATGGTGAAGACTGTGGCTTGCTTTATACATGTAATGAAAATCCCTTGAGGGATTTTATGTAGAAGAATGGCATCATTAGATTTGCCTCAAATGATTAGTTTACTATGTGGAGATTATAGAGAGGCCATAGGTGAAAATG
>NW_005282191.1:0-458 GCF_000412655.1 Myotis brandtii
CCTCCTCCTCTCCCTCCTCCCCGCCCTCCCTGAGTGGATGCCATCTGCTTGCTCCGTGCTCTCCTGTGGAGCCTGGCAGGCTTCTCTGCTGTAGTGTGGGCACAGCGGGCATCGGTTCCCTGGACCCGAGGTCCCTGGGCCTCAGGCGCACGGCCCTGCAGCAGGCCCAGCTCTCCTGGGTGCTGGCTGGGGTGTATTTTTCAAATATGGCAGATGCGGTTCCAACAGACCTCGCTCAGCCTCCACGTTGGCCATCGTATTCCCTTGTCTTCCCAGTGGCTCACATGGGCGTCTGTGCCCGTCTCCTGATGCCGGCCCCTGTGGACTGGCGAACAGGGCAGCCGCACCGGCGCCTGTGCTTCGGGGCGGTTACATCCTCGCCTGCATCCTTTGCTGTTAGCAGTGAGTTAAACGTGGGCGCACAGGCAGGCCGAGCACCTCCGAGCAGCTGGCCTTGT
>NW_005282192.1:0-458 GCF_000412655.1 Myotis brandtii
TGGTCCACGGACAGCGTGGAACCTCTCGTGGGTATAATAGTGACTGTGGGGAGCGGCGGCCCCTCACCGACCCCGTCGTCTCCCTGCGCCCCGGACATGGGGCTCCTCTGCACCCCAGCGAGTGCACAGTCACACGCTGCACACGAGTTCACACACACACACACATAAACACATACATACACATACATATATGCACACATACATACACACAAACACACGTGTACACATGCACACACATATATACGCACATAATCACACACATACATACATGCACACATTCACACCCACGTACATACACACAAACACATACACATACACATACACATACACGCACATATATACACACACACACAGGACCGCGCAGGGGGCCCAATGCGGGAAGCGAACGCCCCGCAATGGCTGCCTCTCTCAGTCCCGTCCCGCGGAAAGGAAATAAAACCTGGGTATTAATGAGATAT
>NW_005282193.1:0-458 GCF_000412655.1 Myotis brandtii
AATAAAGACAATATCTAAAAAACACATCCCTTATTATCCTATTTCCATGTCAACAGGAAGTGTAACTATCAGAGATCTTTAGGAAATCCAGCACATCTCATTCCCTTTTATGGACCCATTTCATTAGTCTAGCAAATCACATAGACTTGATATTTAGGTTAAAAAGCAGAAGATGCACAGAGACAGAGAGCAGCAGAAAGAGTATACCACTTTGGGATGGCATGACGAAGGAAGTCTTTGTGAAGGAGGTAACATAGAACCTGGCTTGGTTTTAGCAGATTGAGCTAAAAGGAAATGTTTTCTCGACCTGGGGACTATATGAGAATATAGTGTATGCTAGAGGGAAACATTGCTCAGGGCTCATTTAGCGTAATAGCCAATGTGAGAGTAGACTGGAAAAGGAGTTTGAAGGCAGTCAGATTGTGGACAGGCAGTGATAGTCTCAAGAGTATTGGCTA
>NW_005282194.1:0-458 GCF_000412655.1 Myotis brandtii
ACACTTTTCTCTTGAAAGCACTTTCCATTTATATTTGCTCCTGAGAAACTTGATTTTACTCCTTTCTCATAGGAAAGTCTGAACCATGCCTTTCAGTGACAGGGAAACATTGTTAAATTTTATTTTCTACCCCACGCATACATATCCTAGCACTACACAGTATTGTCCAACCAAAAATTCTAAAACTATAAATAACATTTATTGTTTTGTTTTATATTATTAAAAATATAGATGAAGTATAATAGTTGAAGAAAATTTTGAATTAACCTTTTATTTCAGATTTTGCAATAAAATTGATGCATTTAAATAATTGTTTAACTTCGTAGGGAATGGATAAGGAGAAGAGACACAGAATAGCTATTTTATATATACTATTTCTTTATATATACTCTAGAGGCCTAGCACACGAAATTCGTGCATGGGTATGGTCCATAGGCCTGGCCTGTGATCAGGGCCAC
>NW_005282195.1:0-458 GCF_000412655.1 Myotis brandtii
CGGTGGCCGTGCCCAGCGCCTTACGGCTCCAGCCGCCTTGGCACGAGCGCCCCGTCCGAGGCGCAGCTGCACTTCTGCACCCGCATGTCGGGCAGGCTGACCACCTGGGCGCGGAGCCTGCCGCCCTCCTTGATGCCGACGATCATGGGCAGCGAGGTGGTCTCCGAGGCGATGCACTGCCTCGGCCCCAGGAACGGCCACTTGAAGGTCAGGGCCTGCGGGGGCTGCTGGCAGGTGCCCACGCACTCATAGGCCAGGAAGCCCGGGGGCTCCAGCACCCAGTGCTCGGCCCACTTCATCCCCTGCAGGTCAATGTACATCTCCTGGCGGCAGCAGCGGGTCCCCTCGGTCACTGGGGCCTCGGGGTCACAGTTGCCCTGAGCTCTGTGGGGGGCAAGGAGAGGCGGGGTCAGAGGTCAGTTGGGAGGACTGAGGTCAGGGGACCCAGGGCGGGGCCC
>NW_005282196.1:0-458 GCF_000412655.1 Myotis brandtii
TGGCATATTGGGACCATGTTCTAACCAACTGAGCTATCAGCCAGGGCCCTGAAGATCCTTTCTTTTAACTAAGCCCAATCATTAGCAATGAATATTAACGCTTTGTGTAGTCTTAGAAGTATATGTGCTGAATTAACATCCAAAGTTATTTGTAATCACTTTCCTGACATTTCTTGTTCAGTGATAAATTTAAATACTGTTATTAGTAAATGTGAGATGCCTGTTTAAGTGTCCAAACATATTCAGAAATGTCTATCAGCAGTTTTGAAGGTATCTTAGAATCTTCAAATATCCTCATAGCAAAGTCCTCAAATTTTTCTATGCAAGTACCCTAATGAATTTATACCAGGAGGACCCCAGAAATGCCTCTGTAATCTACTTAGGTCTTAGAGGGCTGATGTTTCATCTTTAAGAAATATGTAGCCTGGCTGGCATGGCTCAGTGGTTGAGCATGGACC
>NW_005282197.1:0-458 GCF_000412655.1 Myotis brandtii
AAGTGATCTGGAAGGCGGTGGGACGGCACAGGGACTGTCCTTGAGCCGCTTCGCTGGGTTCCACTCCTGCCTCCATTCGTTGTGAGCTGCGTGATCTAGGTTGTCATACAAGCTCTCTGTGGCATGGTTTCCTCGTGCGTAAAGTGGACAATGATTTTATGTCTCACAGGGTTGCTGTAGGGAAAAAAAGAAATAAGAATCACATAACCCTCTTAGCACAGAGCTGGGTACTTGCTAGAGGTCATTATATCCTCATTACTCGTCAAGGGGAGGAAGTAGAGGCTGACTTTAGGAAGCTGACTTTGATATGGAGGGTGGGTTTCCATTTGTTGAAAACTTCGTGGGCTGAATCTTCAGGGGGCTTTGTGGCTATGCCTTTTACCTGGATGGAGTTGAAGACAGGAATTTAGAGGTGTCACCACCATTCCCAGACTCTACAGGAAGGGACAGGAACGTGG
>NW_005282198.1:0-458 GCF_000412655.1 Myotis brandtii
TGCATGTATACAAGTCCTTCAGTTGATCTCTTACCCTGCCCCTGCAGACAAGTACTTTTACTTGTAAAACATTCTTTAACTTCATGAAGAGGAGGCATTGTTTTTCTTTGCAAATTAGCAAATAAATTTAATGTGACTGGTGATATTGTTTTTGCTGAAACTAAATAGCTATTTGCAACACAATTATGTGCTCACTGCTCTTTTCTTAATATAATTTTTGATTAGCAATACATTCACATGGTTCAAAAATAAGCAATATAACAGAGTATAGAGTGAACAGTCTTATTTCTGTCTCCTTGCACAGCATTCCCAACCCTTCATCCATACCTCTTTTGTTTTATTCCAGAATTTGAAGATGTTCTTTACACATCATAACACATCAGCACTATTGAAAACATACATAGGTGGAAAGAAATCAAATTGTGATTAAAAAGTAGTGGTTGAGCCCTAGCCGGTTT
>NW_005282199.1:0-458 GCF_000412655.1 Myotis brandtii
AGCTTAAGTGTTGCCACCACACCCAAAAATGGGGGCACAGTAATGGAGGCATTCCCTGACCTTACTGTGGCAGTCCTTTCACAACGTACATGTGTATCAGATCGTCGTGTCGTGTCCCTTAACCTGACACACGCTGCCTGTCGGTTCTGTCTCAATGAGCTGGGGGTGGGAATCTGATCCGGGCTCTCCACACCGGTTCTTAAAGGGGCACACACCCTGGGTGCTCAGTCTTCAGTTTGTCACTACAGGGGGGAGGGGCGGTCCAGCTTGAAGGGTTTCTATTTGACTCACCCTCTGTCTTCTAGATCTCGGCCATGTACTCATCTGTCAATAAACCTGGGCAGTCGCTCAAAGTGCCCGAGTCCAGCGACACCTGCAGCCCGGGAGCTGCCCGGAGGTCCCTGTCATCCTGCAATGACCTCTACGCGACCGTCAAAGACTTCGAGCAGCCTCCCAGC
>NW_005282200.1:0-458 GCF_000412655.1 Myotis brandtii
TGTGTGTGTGTGTGGTTACCATTAGGTTTATGAAAAAAAAAGTTGTATGTTTACAGTAGTCATTTTTTAATGCATCTGATATTTATCTTCCTTTACAAATTCAGACCTTTACCCCCTCTTTTTTATGTTTTTGTTGTAAAAAATTATTCCTGTTTATGTTCGTGGTCTTACCTTTACTTTTGTGACCCTTTGTTCTTTGTTTCAGTTAGAATAACCCCCTTGAGTATTTCCTGCAATGACGATCTTCTAGTAATAAATTGCCTCAGCTCTGTATGTGTGAAAAAGTCTTTATTTCTCTTTTATATCAAAAGGATAACTTTGCTGGATATAAAATTCTTGACTGTTAATTTCTCTCTTTCAGTAGTTTGAATACTTGTTTCCACTCTCTTCTGGTTTGTAGTTTCTGCTAAGTGTGATGATAACCATATATGGACTTTCTTTTATAGGTTACTCTCTTC
>NW_005282201.1:0-458 GCF_000412655.1 Myotis brandtii
GTAATATATTCTTTGGCCCAGGAGCGAGTAGATGTATATTTTTAAGTTTCACACATAACAGGAATTTTAAAATTTATCTTTTTGCTGCTGCCTTTGATCAGTATTTGCTTTACTGGAAACCTTACTTTAGCTCTGCCTTTCTGTTCAACAAGTTCTGCTCAGGTGTCAGCAAAAGGCTTTTGTTTTTGCCTTCTCATTGCAGTGGTTGCTTTATGTTGGGAAGGGAGCTCACATTTTCTGTCACTTCTTGAAAGCTCAACAATGCATTATAAAATGACTTATCCAAGACTAGTCGTTTTGTAGTAGGAACGCACTCCAGAGAATCAGGTCCATAATACAGCTGGAAGTGGAAATCTCAAGGCCTCACTCTTAAATGTAAGCTCATAGCCAATGATCACCTGGAATTTGAGGGGACACTCCTATATGAAAGAGGGGCACCATGGCAAATAAAACAAAAA
>NW_005282202.1:0-458 GCF_000412655.1 Myotis brandtii
TGCCTATATGATGAGATGAAGTGAGATACTCAGAATGACATGCAATTTAAATTTATGAATTTTTATTCCTGCAATTTTCTGCTTAATAATTTTTGGATCGAGGTTGACCATGGCTAATAGTAATTGAAACCATAGGGGACTATTGTGCTTAAAATTCTGACTCCTTTCTGCAAGTGTTTTCTAATTTGATCTGATTTTTGGAAGTTTAAAAGTAGAATGAGTGTTAATGGTATCTGACCTTCACTTAATTTCATCACTCCTGCCCACATGAACGCCCTCTGTACCTTTAGAACATGTGTACAAAATATTTCTCCTTGCAGATGCAAAAAAATGTTTCTCCTTTGTCCTAAGACACTTAGTTTTTTCCTTTCAGCCACTGGTTTCATAGAAATTCCTCTCCTTTTTTTTTTTAACCTATATCTTTTTTTTCTTTTTTTTAAATTTCTTTATTGGTTAAG
>NW_005282203.1:0-458 GCF_000412655.1 Myotis brandtii
TCTCTCTCTTTCTCTCTTCCTTCCTCTCTCTAAAAGCAATAAAATAAAATAAAATACATTTTAAAAACCACCTTCTAAGCTCTGTCTACTGCTGAGGCCTAGAAACAATGGACAGCAGGCTCCTCCGGCACCCAGCCTACGGTCTGTAAACCGCAGGGCTCCTTGGCGACATGGGAACCAGATCTAGGGCAGGAAACGTGCCAGGTGGGCTTGCAGCACCTCGCCACACCCGAAGGCAAGGAAGCTGTCAAAGCACAGGGTCAGGGACGGGGACTCATCCTTCAACCTGAGTAAACTCCCACCAAGTGCAGATGGCTGGGAATACACTGTATATATTACAATCCATGATTCAAATTATAATGTTAAAAAGTCACTTCCGGAAGACAGAGGGATCACCTTATTGAAAACCTTCTCCTCCTGCCCAAATAGAGGCATTTCTCTTCCTCCAGGAACTACAG
>NW_005282204.1:0-458 GCF_000412655.1 Myotis brandtii
GCATTCCTTCACTCATAGCCCCAACTCTCCATTATCAAAGCCATTGGGACTGGAATGGAACTAAGGGATGGAAGGACATGTTTTTAATATTGATAAACATTAATTTATCTTTTCACTTATTCAATGAACATATATTTACTATGCGCCTACTATACCAGGTACTGTGCTAAATGATAAGGACTTAGGGATTTAATATGCTGTGATCATGGCTGCCCATAAATATATGTGCTACTAGCAAGGTGATACATATCAACAAAGAAATGATTTAATGTATTATTGTATTCTAGACATTATGAAAACTATGACCATAAGTTCCCTTATCCATTTCCTGTTGCTGCTATAAAAAACAAAAAAACAACTAAACAAACAAAGAAACAAAAACCAACTACAAACTTAAGTGACTTCACACTACACAAATTTATTTTCTAACAAATCTGGAGATTAGACTCCTAAACTCA
>NW_005282205.1:0-458 GCF_000412655.1 Myotis brandtii
TTTGGAATGTTAGAGTAACCCCGTTTTTTCCAGACACCTCATAGCACAATCTCCCACCAGAGCAGACCACAGAAACCCACATTGTTACCTTGTTTTCCCCAAATACCATCTGTAAGTAAGTGTTCCTTGTTAACTATCCTATACTCATCAATGTAAAAGAAGTATGTGTCAATCCATTTTACTTCTTATCCAATCTCAGAAATTTTTCCCCTTTGCTTTCTCCTGTCTTCCTAATCTACCACTAATGGGATTTATGAACCCCCTTATATCTTATCCGTTGATTCTAATGTGTAAAATAAGTGGTGAAACTGCCATTTTCCAGAGCATTTTCTCAATTTTTTGAGATTTTGCTTCCCGGCAATTACTGTCGGTTTGGCTGAAATAAACTCATAAATATTCTCACAGGTTTGGACATTTCTTATGTGGCCGAAAGGGGCCACATGCTGACCTGACAAGCT
>NW_005282206.1:0-458 GCF_000412655.1 Myotis brandtii
GAAGGCATTCTTATTAAAACCATGTATTTTATGCTTGTATAGAAAGAATTTAGGACTCTGTTCTAAATGTTGACCATCTCAGCACTCCCCAAGGAGGATGGATGTGAGACTAACAACCACCCATCAATTAAAAAACTGTTACCCCACCACCTAGCTCATGTTAGATTTTGACCTTTCTTGCTGTCTTCACATATTCCTGTTATTTTCAACATCCTATTTTTCAAAACCCAGCTCCTTCACTCGTCAGCTGTGTGGCCACGGGAAGTTCTTAGACCGCTCTGAGCTTTTGTAAAATGAGGTAATAATCCCTACTTCAGATACAGTACACCCCACACAAGCAATACACCCAATCTCCCCTTTTCCTTTGCTCCCACATCTTTTCTATCCCTGGTCTGTGCTATATCTCATTACTGAACAACTTCTCTAACTTCCAATGCATTAACTTCTGTCTCTCACCT
>NW_005282207.1:0-458 GCF_000412655.1 Myotis brandtii
CTATCTCTCTCTCCCTCTCCCTTCCTTTCTCTAAAATTAAAAAAACATATAAAATAATAAAAACAGAGGTCCTCTCATTTCTATCCTTATATTTTCCCCCTTTTATCATGCTCTCAATTTTATTCTTTATATGTATTCTCTATTAAGTAAATCTACTACATTTTATTTTTATTTCCTCTTTAGGAACATAAAGTTTGTCCATGTTCCAAATTGATTTCCCTTTATGAAACTTGGTTGTATGGAAACTCCCATCAACTTTCTTAGGTTTAGTATAAAAGTTGAAAGATCTTGGTGCTTGATTTTAAATTAAAATAATGGAGTCATAAAAGAAATTTAAAAAATGTATGGGAACAGACTGACAGCTGTCAGATGGGAGGGGGACATCAGCAGGACTGGATGAAAGAAGGTGAAGAGATTACCCAAAGAACATGTATGCACAACCCATAGACACAGACAAC
>NW_005282208.1:0-458 GCF_000412655.1 Myotis brandtii
AATGTTGTTTTTCTCTACATTTTGCTGTGGCGTTTTCATGAGGGTGATTTTAAACCGCGTGGCGTCCTTTCCAAGCGGTGGTGCATTTCTGCTTCTCTGTCTGTGTTGGTTTCTCGTTGGATCCCGTTCCTCAGAGACCGTGGTCTGAACGATTGCAGTTCCAGGACGCTTGGGGGTTGTTTTATGAGCCGACACAGGGAAAATATCAGTGCATCCCATCCTCTCAGAGCATTCGAAACGAATTGGAATTCTGTCATCATTGGGGATGGCCATGACGCACGTATGTGTGTATGTGCATCATGCTATAGCAACAAGGTTGTGTGCAGAGCTGTTCAGACCCACAGCTGTGTACACACATGTGCTCTCTATACTTCTGTGGGCTGGTGTTAAAGTGTCCGCTATCGCTGTGGATTTTTCTGTCTCTTATTGTGCTGTCAGTATTCACCTGTGTGTGTGAG
>NW_005282209.1:0-458 GCF_000412655.1 Myotis brandtii
AATAGGGTAATGATAGGGTGGTATTCTTTACTCATCTGTGTGATAGTTTAGGGGTATAGTTAGTTGTAGTCTCAATGCCATCTATAGTTTATTCTTTCCATCTTTTAGTCCACACTTCCACATATTGACTCAAGTCTATCTTTCTTCTTTTGAATGCAACAGATCCAAATACATATTCTTAGCCTTACGTTCATGGGAGAAAAGAGAGATTCTTTCTCACACAAAATACTAAACAATAGTATCGGGCCTGACAACTCTTTTTGGCCAAAACTTGTTACTCAAACAAAACTAGAATGTAAGGAATTAGCTGGAGTAAATGGCTTAAAATACACAGAATCCAGCTCTTGTTATGAAGGTCAATCCTAATGAAATCACATTGTCTGAGAGAGGGATAAGCTGATTCTCCCCAAATATATCCGGTATAGAGCAAGGGAGGAGAATGGACATTGAGAGAACAA
>NW_005282210.1:0-458 GCF_000412655.1 Myotis brandtii
TTTTGAGCATATATTTCTAACTCTGTACGCTTGATCCTTTTTATGGGTTTCAACTGTTTTCAGGATGGAAAACTTTCTGAAGATTGGGTTATTTTAGAATTATTGTCTTGACATCATTATATGTTACAGTCCTCTGTGTTTTTTTATAGATACATAATTATGTTTTATTAACTGTGCTCTTCTTTATAGGGTCTGGTATTTAGTCTGAGCCTGAAATGGAGAGGGTGTTATTCAATTATGTCTTAATCTGTCTAGAATGCCTTTCTTCCCATCTTTGCATGAACCAAACTTCATCTATCCTTCAATATATATTGTAAACACCGGTTTCCCCCATGAAACTCCCTTTGACCTTCTCTTGCTTGGATGTGCATTGAACACAGGTTCAGGAGGTGGTCAGACCTGGTTCTGTTTGTGACTCTGCAACGTAGTATGTGGGTGAGATTCTTTTAACTTTTATC
>NW_005282211.1:0-458 GCF_000412655.1 Myotis brandtii
CACTGGTGCACGAATTAGTGCACTGGGCCTCTAGTATTTGCATAAAATAAAACATTGAAAGAGTAAAAAAGAAACTAATACAATGGTTACCTGTAAGGGATGAGGGGAAGTAGAGTAGATGGAGTCTAGGGGTATGACTCCTCAGTGCATACCTTGTTATAGTGTTCTAATTTTTTCCAAGTAAATGTATAGGCTATTCAATTAATGGACTTAAAAAATAAGGAAGTGCAAAGTGCATAGCCCTGTGTCTGGCACAAAGGGCTCAGGAAGTGGCTCTGTTTCCAGAGAGGAGTAGGAGGTGTTTTTGGAGAGAATTGGCCACCTTGTGAAGCCTTAAAAGGGCAGGAAGGAGTGGAATTTACAGGTTAAGAGCAAAAGCGGGTGGGTCCTGACCTCTTTGGTGGATATTTTTCTCAGTTCTGCCCAACACCTGTGCTCTAGCCAGGCTGGACCCTCCC
>NW_005282212.1:0-458 GCF_000412655.1 Myotis brandtii
TCTGACACGCATGTCGTAGGTTCGCCATCACTGTCCTCAGAAGAAAGCTTCCAGCCAAGAACTCCTTATTGAAAATCCCACCTTCAGTTCCCACTCAGCAGCCACGTACTAGATGAGGGAAATGGAGGTTCGTTTCTAAACCAAGATACCTGACAGAAACACAGCGTATGTCATACAGCAAAGTAGAAAATGCTTGACATATTCCCAGACCAGTGTCATTTCTCTTAGGATATTCCTAATCCCATTTCTTAATCACATTCTTCAGAATGAACAAGTGCTATTCCAACGCAGTTAGTAACTGACTCATGTCTGAGGATCTAAGTTATGAATTCTAATAAACATCTGAGTATTACAGGCCAGCTTTTCATAATAATGGACCAATAAGAACTCACATTACTTTTCTCTTAAGCACCGGTATCTTTTTCTAATAGCTTTATTAAGACACTAGGAGCCCAGTG
>NW_005282213.1:0-458 GCF_000412655.1 Myotis brandtii
AGTAGAAGCAGAGAAATTTGTTGCAGACCTTTGCAGGACCCAAGTGGAAGAGATGGGGGCTCGCACCAGCATGTAAGAGTGGGAGAATGAGAACTGAGCATATTCTGTTTAGATCTAGAAAGCAGCAACAATAGGATATTCTTGTAGATTTTAATCATTTGTGAGAGAAAGAGTAGTAAATGGCCTGATCACAGTGGTGACGCAGTTACCATGAACTGAGGTGGGGAGGCATGGATAGAGCAAGGTGGGGTGAAGGGAGACAAGAATCAGGAGTGCAGCATAAGTAATTCATATCAATTACTTATCAAGTAATAAAAATAAAACAATTTTATATCTTTTAGGCTAGAAAAAAATTCAAAGTGTGCAGGCTCTGTGTAGATAAGAACTCTCATGCACTAAAGGGGTATAGAGTTATAAAGCTACTAGTGGCCCAGGGCATGAAATTTGTGCACTCGGGG
>NW_005282214.1:0-458 GCF_000412655.1 Myotis brandtii
AATAAAAATGTATTAAAAATTTAAAAAAGAATACTTTTTAAAAAAACGAACCGGTCTTAAAGATTTTATTCAACTCATTATTAATGAGGGAAGCCAGTTCAAAGGAGAGATCACAGGACAGACGCATTTGCAGGTGAGGAGAGTTGAGATGGGTTTGCAAATAGCCAGCAGCTGGGTTCTTCCCCGGAAGGGGATGTAAGTCAGCTGACCCTCCCCTCCATTTGCACATCCAAAGGCGAGGCTGTTGGCGTTGCTACGGGTTCTCTACCACTTAGAGCCCTGGCGACCTCTGACCGGGAGGGACCGATCTCTCCCACCTGCACTTTGAAAGCATCCTGCTGGCTGCTGAGACTGTAGTTATTTTTAAGTGACCTTAGGGCCCTGGCCAGTGCTGCTCAGTGGTTAGTGTCGGCCTGGGCCCCGAAGGGTCTCGGGTTTGATTCCCAGTCAAGGGCACG
>NW_005282215.1:0-458 GCF_000412655.1 Myotis brandtii
TCTAATGCAAGACAGGCTATCAACCTTTCCACAAATAAAAATTTGAAATCATAACATTGCATTAGACTTGGCAATTATTTATTATGTATACAACTCAAATATTAATCCAATCATGTCACTTTCCTGATTAAAAATCTCCACCAGTTCCTTTCTGTACTTAGCTTGAATGCCTTAAGAACCTTCTAGCTCCAATTTTTATAAGCCTTATTGCTTCTACGATAGAGCAGTGTTCTCCTAGATCTACATTATTTACATCTTCATTTCCTTCAGACTTTTGTTCAGATTTTACCTTATCAAAAAGTCTTTTTCCAACTGTGGAAATATTTCTACTTTTCCCCTGATATATTTTGTTCATAGTTTAGTGCAGCTCATATATATATATACATATATATATCTTATTGATGCATATTCCTGAGTTTATCAAACTATCTACACTAATAAAAGAGAAACATGGTAAT
>NW_005282216.1:0-458 GCF_000412655.1 Myotis brandtii
GCCCTGAGCGAACGGGTCTGCTGAGAAGTGTGGGCTTTGGGTGGGAATCGAGTGCAGTCCCAGCCTCTCCCCTGGCATCACTCTGCCCGCGGGCACATGCCCGTCTCCGGCGCTGGAGGGACCTGGGAGCAGCATCGTGGGGACCACGGGGCTTTCTGTCTGCGCATCCCCGAGGGCTCTCCTGCGACCCTGCGGACACCTGGCCCGACCACAGCTGGCAGGGAAGTACCTCTTCCCTGTGTCTGGGGCTCGCCACCCCCTAAACCAGGGGTCACACACGTTCCTGGGAAGGGCCCGACCGCACACAGCGTCAGCGCAGACCCGGCGCCGGCTGCCAGCACTTGGCTCCTCCTGGCGATTCACAAACAGCACGGGCGGCGGTGTTCAGCGTATGGACGCCGACGTTTGATCTCACATGATTTTCACAAGTCAACATAGTATTCTTCTGAGTTTTCCCC
>NW_005282217.1:0-458 GCF_000412655.1 Myotis brandtii
CAGAAAGAAAAATAAAATAAACAAATGGGACTATATCCAACTAAAAAGCATCTGCACAGCAAAATAAAACATCACAAAATGAAAAGGGTAGGCGCAGTATGGGAGAACATATTTGACAATGATTCATATGATAAGGGGTTAATCTCCAAGATATAGAAATAACTTATACAACTCAACATCAGGAAGACAAACTATTCAATTAAAAAATGAGCAAAGGACCTGCATAGACACTTAGAGGACATACATGCAGATGGCTAACGGACATATGAAAAGAAAAATGCACAATGCCAGAATCATCAGGAAAGTGGAAATTAAAACTACAATGAGTTTTCACCTCATACCTCTCAGAATGTCTACTATCAATAAATCAACAAGTGCTGGGAGGATGTGGAGGAAAGAAGCCCTAGTGCACTGTTGATGGGAATGCAGACTTGTGCAGAGACTGTGTAAAACAGTAT
>NW_005282218.1:0-458 GCF_000412655.1 Myotis brandtii
TAAAACCTATTTGCAGTTAAAGCTTGATTTGTTTGATAAAGGACTAAAAGAAGCATTACCTTTGCCTTCATATTTTTCTTCTCTTATGAAGGAACATTATGGAAAAAATGTTATAACATAAAAGTCTTAGTGGATTTTGGTTGCTGTTTTAAACTCGGCAATCTACTGGCTGCTGTGTGAAACTGAAATCCAAGTATTGTTAACATTTATTCATTTTAGTTCATAGCATTATTGTTTTATGTAATGTGACATATTAGGAGCCGTTATGTAGGGCTCTAAAAGGATAACATATCTTTAAGTTCTGATTGGGGAGTGGGATGAGGCAGGGATAATGTTAGCTAACTAAATAAACCAACATTTGAGCAGTATGCAATATTATGAAATGTTACAATACTCTATTAAAAATAATAAAATACTATTTTACAATTGCATTTACATGTCTATTTCATTTGCTCTCA
>NW_005282219.1:0-458 GCF_000412655.1 Myotis brandtii
AAGCTCTAACTTTCAGTATCTCAGAATGTGACTGTATTTGCAGATAGAGCCTTTTAAAATGTAACTAAGTTAAAATGAGGTCATTGGGGTGGGCCCTAATCCAATATGACTACTATCCTCCTAAGAAAAGGAGATTAAGACATACACACAGAGAGAAGACCATGTGAAGATAGAAAGAGTGCCTCTTTCCCTGGTCATCTGCAAGCCAGGGAGAGAGGCCTCAGAAGAAATAACTGAGGTCATCTAGCTCTCTGATGTGTAGCCTGTGATGTCTAGTCCACGCCACCAGTCAGAGGTACTTTGTTATTGCAGCCCTAGGAAACAAATATAGTACTTTACCCATATTTGTTTCTTCATTAATCTGTATTATTATTGACAACTCTTTGGATCACTTTAAATAGTGACATCTTTTTTCTTGCTCTTATTCAGTGCTTTCTTTTTGTCTCAAGTAGTTTTTT
>NW_005282220.1:0-458 GCF_000412655.1 Myotis brandtii
TATTTCTACTCCTTCACCCCTACTCCCTCCTACAGATGAATGTAATATGAGTCCCACCCACTCTACTTGACTGACACTGCTCTTGCTGAAGTCACCAATGGCCTTCTTGTTGTTAAATTAATTACCAAACCTCAACCTTAAATTCAGTTTTCCAGGGTGATTTGACTCTGTTGTTCATTCCCTCCTTCACTTGTACCCTTTCTTCCCATCTCTCTCGCTGCTTGTTCAGTCTCTTTTGTAAGCTCTTCTTTATTGGACCATCCCTTAATCTTTTTTATCATTGCCTTCAGCCCTTTTTTTTTTCTTTTTTTCTACAGTAATTTCACACTTGACTTCCTGCTCTTTCATTGTTCAAGTTACCATCTGTTTACGGCCTCATGTTTTTATTTCCAGCCAAGACATTCTCAACCCCAGCAGTCACATACTCACCTTCTTCCTGGAATTTCCTTCCTGTACTC
>NW_005282221.1:0-458 GCF_000412655.1 Myotis brandtii
AAAAAAAAATCTTTATAGCAGCATCCAGACCTGTGTTTGACCAAATATTTGGGTACCATGGCCTAGCCTAGTTAAAATGACCATAAAATTAACCATCATAACCAGTCATAGTGACTTCCCTTAAGCTATATTGCTGGCAGGTGGTAGACCTTTTCACTCTGCTACATAGCATCTCGATTTAATTGGGATGTTTCTTGTAGCATCTACTGAGCTGTCATATGTGCCCTTTCTACCCAGCAGAGGGTGTAACTGTTAGATTCAAGAAGTCTTATCTACTAAACTTACAGTAGATTTAGGAATAGGATTTAGGTGTTGGATGAATGTAGGCTGGTGTGCTTTTGCAATGTTTTTCTTCAGGGTTGAGCCCATCATCTGCTCCTTCTCTGATCTGCTGTCCAACTGGACCAGGAGTCCTGGTGGCACTGCAGGTCAGAGGATTTGCTGCTGCCATTCCCCTG
>NW_005282222.1:0-458 GCF_000412655.1 Myotis brandtii
AAGTTTTGGTAGGGCAAATTCCCCTCTTTTAGTCTTGTTTTTCAAAGTTGACTTAGCTATTTGCAGATCTTTATTCTTTTATAAACATTTAAAAATAAGTATTTGAAGTACCCAAAAACACCTAGCCACAATTCTGATGCCGTCCCGCAGAATTTATGCATGCTTTGAGGAGAGGGGCATTGATATTTTTAGAATGTTACCTTATCCATGAGGGTAAACTATTTATTTAGAACTGTGTGCCCTGTAATGAGATTTTTAAAAATTTCCAGAGAGGTCTTGCATATTATTTTTAAAGTTTATTACTAGGCACTTCATAGTTGTTCTTCTGCTCTGTATAATAGCTTATTTCCTGATATGTTTCTAGATGCTCATCATTAGTACAGAGATATGCTATTGACTTTTAAAAATTTATCTTGTACTGCCCTACCTGGTTTGGCTTAGTGGATAGAGCGTTGGCC
>NW_005282223.1:0-458 GCF_000412655.1 Myotis brandtii
TTTATTTCACTGTGGACTAAGTCCCACACTCACTCCCACCCTGCCCCACTCCACAGGCAGAGTCCAGTGCCAGATGTGGGGGAACAGACAGGGGCGTGGCCCTCAGACCCTCATCTGAGGGAGGAGGCCCAGCCTTGAGGGAGGAGGCACACTTAAGGAATGAGCAAACTGAAGAAGAACTGAAACTCCAGTTTCAAAACTATTCTGTTCTTTAATTTAGTCAACAAATATTTATTGAGCACCTACTGTGTACCAAGCACTGGTCTAGAGGCGTGGGAATCATCAGTAAAAAAATATGCCAAAAACCCGCCTCACGGAGCTTATGTTCCAATGGAAAGAAGAGACGCTGTAAGAAACAAAAGAAGTAAATTGTTTAGTACATTAGGTATATGGACAATTTAAGGAGTAAGGGAATTCAAGAATGGGAAAGGGTTAAAATTTAAATGGATTGGCCTGGG
>NW_005282224.1:0-458 GCF_000412655.1 Myotis brandtii
GGCTTTGCAGATGACCCAGTCCAACTCTTTCAGTCTACTGTAGTTTTCAGACTACAAGTAAAAAACCTGAGATCCAGAAATGTTAAAAGATGTCATTAAGTCATTAGTATCTAAGCCAAGACCATAGACCACATCAACTAATTCCTAGCACCCTTCTCACTACACATTCCAGCTGTGTGCAGTCACACCTTGGCACTGCAATGGGCCTTGATTTTTTTTACGATTTTGATGACCCCACTCATAGCAGAATACATCCCTTGGCATATGGATACTTGGTAGCTCAAAGCAGAACTCCATTGCATGAGTACCTCTAGGGACCTTTCTTATACATTCTCGTAAATCCTCATGCTTTCCTTCCTGGTACCTAGCACACTTTTGTGATACTTATTTTTTATTTACTTAAATGCATTTATTTATTTGTTAGTTTGTTTAAGGCCTTTCTACCCCATGAATATATA
>NW_005282225.1:0-458 GCF_000412655.1 Myotis brandtii
GAAAATACAAAATGAAAAGAGGCCTTTGTACTTCCAAAGTTCTCCTGGCAGAAAGCATGCTGTGAAAATATTTTCTACGTGCAATGAGAACAGAAATAGGAAGGAGAACCAAGAGATGAGGTGGTGGAGCTATGGAGAATTGTTCCCAGACCTTGAGAACTTACCGGTGAATAGCCAACACGTGCCCAGCTGAATGTCACAATAGCTATGGACCACCGACATTTCTCTGCCTATTTTTTCCTGTTTGGATCAGGAATGCCTAGAGTGATTATCTTAAGCCCATCCCATCATTATATGTTTGTATATACACTGTGTGTGTTGGGGCAGGAAATACATGCCTTTAGTTTCATAAGTAGAGAAGAACCGTACCCAAGAGGCCATACTTAAGGAACTAAACCCTAAGAATTCTATCCATACGTGGCCTCAGTTTAGATGATGAGATTCCAGAGTTTGAGCCA
>NW_005282226.1:0-458 GCF_000412655.1 Myotis brandtii
GCAGAAAGACTCTGGAGATTTCTTGGAGTCTCTCCCAGCTCCCAGCTCAAGATATTATCTTTCCTTTCCCTCGCCAGAGAGCGCAGAGCCTTAATGTGAACTGGAAAAATCTATCCGGTCACTTCAGCACGAATTTTTGTATAAAATCTTTGGTTTATTTTTACAGCATTCAAATCAGAGGTACGGATGGAAAATTCAATAATGTGATAATCCTGGTGATGCCCCAGGTCTGGGATGACATTTATCTAGGCAGATGCACCTCTGTGGCCCTAGGAACGATGGCTGTGGCATTTTACAGCCGTAGCAGGCCCTGCTGCAGAAATCCTTCCCCTACTTCCGTAAATCCTGTGGGGTAAGACAGAATTTATCAAGTCACTAAAAATACAGTGCAGCCCTAGCCGGTTTTCTCAGTGGTTAGAACACTGGCCTGTGGACTAAAGGGTCTCAGGTTCAATTCA
>NW_005282227.1:0-458 GCF_000412655.1 Myotis brandtii
GTGCAGGCAAATGATGACTTGAGCCAAATCCATCTGACCAGGGGAAGGCTCTCTGCTATTCAATATGGCGGAATGAAAGAAATTGGAAGGAGGAAATTATCATATTCATGACCAAGAAATGAGACAGTAATTGAAAATGACTAGAACATCAAGCCATTGCTTAGTGCCATGCATTTTTCTTACAATAATTATTACCCCATTGGAGAGGAAAATGAGACTCAGTTGTCTTAAGCAACTTGCCCAAGGTCACACAGCTGGCAAGTAGCAGAGCCAGAATTTCTCCTCAGTCTTGAATGACCTGAACAGCATTCTCTGAAGTCAGGGAGACCCCAGGAGTGGGCATAGGAGTGAGGGGGCTCTGGAGAAGCAGCCCCTAGGAATGCTCCTAAAGGCTGCTCATGCAGTCAATGGCTGAGCTGTTTCTTCTCAGCTGGTTCTGCTCCCACCAACTCTTCTTC
>NW_005282228.1:0-458 GCF_000412655.1 Myotis brandtii
CCTGTATCAAATCTTGGGCAGACCCCTAGCTTTCCTGGTCACACCCGGTATTAAGGAATGGCTGCATTCTTAGGTATTGTAAGTCCAGTCCAGTTTAAAACCCAAATCTCAATCTCTCTCCCCATTTCCAGCTCCAGCTCCGTCTCGACCCGCCTCACCCCCAGGCCCCTGCCCATGTTTGGAATCTGCAGAGGAGCACGGGGCGCAGTGGCACCTTTTCTCTCTGCTTGCCCCTCTTGCCTTCTTGCCAGCTGCTGTTTCTGGCCTCTCCAAGGTCAGGTGCAGAAGGGGTAGAAGAACAAAGCAGAGTCCTCTGTGGCCAATCTGGGGTAAAACTGGGCCCCTCTGGGAGGCAGGTGCCTACATACAGGTGTTTCTCTTTTGGGGTGCTTTTGTGGATCTGGGCAACTTGGAGGCTAGAGAGGCAGGGGCTCATGGTGAAAAGCTTGGAGTCAGAC
>NW_005282229.1:0-458 GCF_000412655.1 Myotis brandtii
TTTGCATATTAGCCTTTTATTATATAGGATTTATGGCAGTGGTATTTAAAATTGGAACCCTGGGGTTGTACAAAAAGGTAGGTAGACTGCCAAACAGGCTTGCCTAAAATGGCCTCAATCTGATGTCTGTTTTACATAAATTTACTCTTCTTAATAAATCAGAGGAGATTAAAAGGGTTCTCCTGGGATTTATGTTTTATCCTTGAAGCAGAGGTTCTCAGCCCAAGCTATATATGAGAATTACCTGTTTAAGTTCTTAAAGATACCCATGACTGAATCTGACACCCAGAAATTTCAATGTAGTTGATGTTGGATGGGGCCTGGCATTCATTTGTATTTCTTAAAAGCTCATAGGTTATTCTGATGTGTAGCCAGTGTGGGGCACCTCTATGAGAGAGCTTTCATTTCCTAAGAACAACATTCTTAAAATTCCATACCCCATTCTCTAGATGAAACTG
>NW_005282230.1:0-458 GCF_000412655.1 Myotis brandtii
TGGCATCTACATTGTTATTCTTAATACTTGTTAATATTGAATTGACTATTGTGACTTATTTAATGAATTCCCCATAGTAAACAGATTTATTTCAAATTTTCTGTCAGTAGACAGTTCTGTAATGAACATTGTTGTGCAGACAGGTTTGCACAGTTTTAATTTAAATATTTTTCTTTGCTTTTGATATTTTATTTTGCTTCTAAATTCTTTTATGATAGATACCCTGCAGTAATGGTATTGTTTAAATGAGATTTTTTCATTGAGGTCCCAAAAAGTAGTAGGTGTAAAATTCTGAGATCAAATCACCATTTGCAGACTTTGAAAGGCAATGGTCCAGAACCTGATTCATGCTCTCAGCCAATCGAAAACAGGACCAGGGTCAAGAGACTGGTGGAGCAATTTCTCTGAAAAGAGCTGTTGTTGGGCTGGGGGAAGAGTTGGAAGTCCCACCCCTTTTT
>NW_005282231.1:0-458 GCF_000412655.1 Myotis brandtii
TTCATAGGTTGATGCTCAATCACTGAGCCATGCCAGCAGGGCATATACTTATATGTTCTGATTTACATTTTCTGTTTCTTACAGCTTTATGTGAATCTTGTCTGCCTTTTCGTATTTTTAAAATATCTCTCTTTCTCATCCAGTAGTCACAATATATCCATGCATTTATGGCCAGAGATTTTCATGGTTCACAAAGTCACTTAGTTGATAAGTACCTTATTTGGAGAGACAATGTGATACATTGTTAAAAGGTGGAGACCTTGCTTTTTTTGGAAGACGAGATCCAGCTTTTAAGATCATCCTTTTCATTTTTTCTTCTAATATCCCAATTTTCACCATATGCTTTCTTCTTTCCTTCAACAACTCTCCAATAATCAGACGCCTTCTTGTCAATGTCTTTCCTTAATCCCACCATCAAAGTAGTATCTCTGGGAGACTGTTACTCTCATTGTGCACAC
>NW_005282232.1:0-458 GCF_000412655.1 Myotis brandtii
GGGGTGAGGCTGGGAAGAGGCTGGGATGCTGGGGAAGAATTGGGGGTTGGGGCGGGCCCTGGGGTTGGGAGGCTTGATGGGGTAGACTTGAGACGAAAGGGCAGGAGCTTAGGTTTGGGGCAGGGGGTGGGGCTATTAGGCACTAGATCGCTAAACTATTGCCTTCTTAACATAGACCCCAGACTCTCTTTGTGGGTGGTGAGGAGGATGGAGGCAGGAGGCACTGAGGCCCCCAGAAAGGGCTCTCTCTCTCCCTCCGTGGTAGGTCAGTCACTGTACCCCAGCTCCCACTGGGCTGGGCAGTGACACCAGAGGGGGATGAGAATCAGACCTACCTTCAGGGGGTCCCAGACTAACCAGGGAGACATGTCTTCTCTCTCAGGGGGGCCCCAGGTGATGAGAGCCCCTGCGCTTCCTCACTTTGTGGTTTTGTCTCCCTAAAATATGGGGAACTCCTC
>NW_005282233.1:0-458 GCF_000412655.1 Myotis brandtii
GCTGTAATTAAGCAATGATAATAAACAAATAGTTTTTGCTGTAGGACTTTACAAACATTCTGCTGTACATAGTAAATCTCGAAGGGAGAATATAGTATTTCTCTTTTCTTTTTTCTTTTTACCAAAGGTGATTTTTGCAGAGCATGTAGCTAGTTTGTTATTTAGTGTAATACACTTTGGGAAAGCTGGCATTAGATTATTCTGATTTCAAAGACTAGTTTGGTAAATATTATTTTCAAACTAGAGAAAATTTGTAAATTGAAATTAAACTGAAGTTATCTATAATCTAGAAAATTATTTTTGAGATGAATTATTATTTCTATTCAAAAGTATTTTCTTTTTTTAAAAAAAATAATTTTCAATTACAGAATTATTTTCTAATTATTTCTACCAGTCTATTGATATTTGGAAAAGTAACTGCTTATCGTTTTTATAATTTTAAATAATCTCATAAAACA
>NW_005282234.1:0-458 GCF_000412655.1 Myotis brandtii
TTGTTCTCTATAATCCACAAATGAGTGAGATCATGTGCAGCCACAAGCTTTTACTATATTACTGCATCACACAGTTTTGGTGGTTCAGTCATCCACAAGGGCCTAAGCAGGCTGGTTTGGGCTTAGGGTCATTCCTGAGGTTGCAGTCAAATTGTTGCAGGCTACAGTTATTTGAGGGCTTGACTAGGGCTGGAGGACCTCTTCATGATGGCCCACTCGTATGGACTTAGTTCCTCCCTATGTGGACCTCTCTGTATAGCTGCTTCACTGAGCTCATGACATGGTAACTGGCTTCCCCCAAAGCAGGAGATGAAAGAGAGAGCAAGGAGGAAGCTGCCATGCCATCAATAACCTAATCTTGCAAGTTACATACTGTCACTTCCAATATATTCTACTCATTAGAAGTGACTCACTAGGTCCTGGTCACTTTCAAGGAGAGAGGAATTAAGGTCCATCTC
>NW_005282235.1:0-458 GCF_000412655.1 Myotis brandtii
CAGATCTGTCTTTTTAAAAAATCATTCCACCTAATATTTTTCAGGTTGTGGGCAAAAAACATTTATTTAACTTGCATGGCTATAGTAGTTTGCACCATAGAAACTGAGAAAATAAAAATTTATGCATTCAGGCAATAATCTAATGCTACATTGAGCATGCAGTCAATCATACCGCAGCAACAATACTTCTTTGTTCTATTTTAAGAGTTTAAACTCTTTTGTCTTTAGAACTAAAATAAAGTTTTAAGAAATGTGCCTAAGTTTCTATCCCAAATGTTATAATAACCATTTATTTTTTTAACAATCAGTTCTAACTGTGGCTCTTCCCTTTCTGTCTGGTTTCTCTTATTAAAACAAGTTAACTCTCAACGGCCTACGTTAATAAAGAAAATGGTACCATAAATACAGAGGTAGTGTAACTGCCAACAGGTCCTTCCAGGTTCTTCTTCATAAATAAA
>NW_005282236.1:0-458 GCF_000412655.1 Myotis brandtii
CTTTGTGTATCAAACTGCTTTAGCAGAACTGATTCTGATGAACAAAAAAGCCAGTTTCTTTCACAAGTTTTCATTCCTTTACTTAATATTGAATTGGAGATATGATTACTGTATTTTCCCAAGTAACTGGTGATTTCCAAGCAAGCATTATAGATCGATTCTTTTCCCATTAAGTTTCTCTTCTTTGCTGATAGATGCTATAAAGTAATCCCACAGTTGGTGAATAACTTCTTTCTATACACAGCCAGCTTCATATTCTTAAATACAATCACTCTCTTAACATGCTGGGTTCATCTAGAAATCTTCTACCTCATTTCCTTGACATTGTCAGTTAAATGCTTTATAAATGTACAGTCTTACAGTACTAAAAATAGACTCACTGTTATAAAGAAAGCCTTTCACAGACCCAGATATAATGATTGAAAGGTTAACATGATGGTACTCAGGCAGGCTAAATA
>NW_005282237.1:0-458 GCF_000412655.1 Myotis brandtii
GGGCACCCAGAGAGAAGACCATTTCTTTCCATACTAATGCAATACTCGAGGAAGGTTTGTGTAGTTTTATTGAGCTGAACTGAGGTAAATCAAATTGGATTCCGTCTAAACGAATCAACAGCAGGTCTTACTGTTGATTTTTGGACTAAAATTATTTTTTTCTGAGAAAGTCCTTCAAACCTATCCCTTCAACAAGGGCTCAGACCATCCATCTAGAACTTCTGGGAATAAAAGAACATTTTAAAAGATTTAATTTAGGAATGGTTTTCTCAAACTCTTTATTATGCAATATTACTTATCTTTCATTATTTTTTTGTTAGAACCACAGATAAATAATATTTCTTGCTGCAGTTCTTGTTAGCATGTGATTCTACAGCTAGACTCTTAACACTGGGGAGCATAGGGCCCATGTCTTTGTTCACCCCTCCATCCCAGGGCTGGCTTAGTTAGTGCCTGGC
>NW_005282238.1:0-458 GCF_000412655.1 Myotis brandtii
GGAAGAAAATGATCAACTTTACAAATCTTAAAGACCAAAAAGGCAGATGGAATGATCTGTTCAGGACAAGGTCTTCCTTCTCCCTTCTTTTTCAGGTCAAGCGCTATGTGTTTCAAGCCTTTATCCAGGCCCAGACTTAGAATTTGGGGGCAAAGAGGGGAAGGAATGAGCATGCTACAGAGAGTTGATTACAAACGGAGGGGTGATATACACATAAAAATGTCCAGGAATATTATTCCCTCTCTATGACCATGTTCGTAAGTTTTAACCCAAAGTCTGGTTTTCCCTTATCATGTGTTCGGAATCTATATGTAGTTTATAAAACTGTCCAGTTCCAATTCCCGATTATCTCTGATTTCAGGGCTTCATAGGGTCCCCACTGACATAGCTCTCAATGCCTATAAATGCTACTTACAATGAGGACTGTAAAGACTTTCCCATTACAGCTCCTATACCAG
>NW_005282239.1:0-458 GCF_000412655.1 Myotis brandtii
TCTTTAATTAAACAAGAGTCCTATTTGTGATATTTCTATTTTTCTAGTCTTTACAAGCTGCCTTAACCTTGCCCACCACTTTTCTAATGGCATCCTACATAACACATTTTCAGATTCAGAGTTGGGTTTTTCTACATCTAACATTACTACCTGTGAAGTGTTTTGTGATATTTCTGCAAATGAATTATATTACAGTGCATTTTGGGTTTCATTTAAAACAATTGATTTGAGTCCATTGCATCCTTGGCATAATGATGTGAACTGAAATTGTTGTCATAAAAAATGCTAAAGGTGCCTCATGCATACCCTTCAGACTTGTCTGCTGGCATTGAAATGAGGTGATGATTTCATACAAGCTCAACCAGCAACCTGTGTCTCTATACATCTCCTGCTTTTGTTGCAAGAAGAATGATTCTCAACTCTCAGAGAGGCAGGGTTAAGCCTGGAAATTCAACAGA
>NW_005282240.1:0-458 GCF_000412655.1 Myotis brandtii
AAGCCACATTTTCTGTGTTGGCCTAGGAATGCTTATCTCAGCTCTTGTATTTTTCTTCTTCTGATCTTGTTTTGCTCTATGTTCTTGTTTTCCATAGCAATGCTTTGGTTTGATATTCCACTATCTTCTCATCTGACTTGTTTGTTTTACCATTTAAGGTATTTTTCCCTAAACCCTCTGCCATATGAGGCATTTTCAGATATGATAAACTTTGATTAATGAACTCTATAATCCTACAATTATAAAGAATGGCAACTAGATCTGTGGTAAGATAGAAAAAACCTATCTGTGTCCTCTATAGAAATCATTCTTACTTCTAATGAGCTGGTCATGAGAAATCCTTAATTCCTCAGTCCAATAAATGATGTAGGGAGAAAGTATTATAGGCAATTATTCATTACTACATAGCAATGTAATAATTATAATAATATTCTATATAATAAAAGGCTAATATGCAA
>NW_005282241.1:0-458 GCF_000412655.1 Myotis brandtii
GTCTTCTGTCCCAGACGGACTGAAAGGAAATCTGCATTTTAAAGAGATTTTGAAAAGAGCGTATGTTTTAAAATTGGGGAGACCCAACCCTAAGTTGGCTGATAACGGTCTGATAATGGTCATTAGTAGAGTCCCAGTCATCCCTCTCTCCCACCTGGGAAAACCACAGCGGAGGGACAGAATCCCTCAAAGCTCTGTTTGCAGGAGAGGATGGACATGCCCACAAGGAGGACCCGGGACTCACAGACAGCCCTTCCTCAGCCAGAGACCTCGCCCACCCATTTGCAGAGTCACCCACTTGGAGCTATCCTGCTCCATTATGTTATCTTCTGGGGAAACACAGGTCTTTTATCAGGACGTGAGAATGACAAGAGACCACCTGCTAAACAAAATCCAGTTTGGCTTTAGCTTTGCTGCTGGAATCAATTCCCGGGTCTAAGACCAAATACTGTCTAGGC
>NW_005282242.1:0-458 GCF_000412655.1 Myotis brandtii
TGTTGGGATACAGTGACTGCCCCAGGCCTTCTGAATGCCCCACTACCACCTTGACCTGCCCCTAGGAAAGCTTTATGACCCAGCAGCTAACAGACGAATGCCAGCCTCAGCAAGCGACCTTCAGTACCCTGTTCAGGCACCATCGTCCCTACCAAAGTACTATTAACTTCTTTTACTACTACCCTTGCCTGTTCCATCATACATGGCTAACCTATTCTAAAACTTCCTCTGCTCTTATCTGTAAGGGCCATTCTTTAAGGTTGATATTCAAAGTCTTTCATAATACAGCACCATTCCATAATCTCCTACAGACCCTCTGCTCAACACTCCCAAACCCTAACTTTCCCTTGTCTCTTGGTCTTTGTTTACAGTGCTCTTTCTGACTGGAATAGCCTTCTCTTTCTGTACCCATTAAAACCTTACAGCCCTAACCGGTTTGGCTCACTGGATAGAGCGTC
>NW_005282243.1:0-458 GCF_000412655.1 Myotis brandtii
TTGTTTTATTAATAAAGAAACAGATATGTCAGCACTCGAATAATTTTACCAAGAATTGCTTTAACTTTGGTCTTCTTCTCAGCTAAGTACTGTTTCCCTATTCCTGTACTGAGGTTACTGCATATTTGAATTCCAATCAGCAGACTTTAAGTTTATTTTTATTTTAGCATCTTGTTCAATTTGACCCAAAGCCTTTCAGTTATTTTAATTCCTATTCTGTCATCCATGCTGTAAGCTAATCAGATTTGTAGGTAACATGACTTTGGAGGTCGTTACTCAGGTCATTGACTGGATTATTATCACGTAGAATCATGAACCAGCGAGGTCAGGGCAGAGCCCACGAGGAGCCTGCTTGTGGGCCGATATGCAGTCCAGCTTCCTTTGGCCCAGTCATTCCATCAAATGCAAACCCTCAGAGCGATGTTAGCAGCAGCTCATGTTTATGTCTTGTCTATAGA
>NW_005282244.1:0-458 GCF_000412655.1 Myotis brandtii
CAACCTTTCATTATTCCAAACAATGTTACAACAAATATATTTGTATATATATTATTTCATATGTTAGCTAACTGTAGTAGTAGCTGTCATACATTCAGTCACTATGTTCAGTATATTTAGTAACTGAAGTATATTAAAAGATGAGATTTGTGGGTCAGAGTGTACATGCATTTTAATGTTAATCTATGTGGCTAAATTTGCCTGCCATAGGACTTGAATCTATCTATCTTCTCATTACTGATGGATGAGAGTCTGCTAAACTTTCAAATAAGTAAACTACTTTGTTCTTTGCCTTTGATTTTGCTTATGGTGTTTCTTCAATGTTTGTTTGTTTTTTTCTTTTTTTCTTTGCCATATAGAAATTTTCTTTTTCATAGTTGAACTTTTCAATCTACTTTCTATGGTCTTGGATTTAAGGGCTTTTCTCATGTTTTCTTGTAGAAATTTTCTTAGTTTAT
>NW_005282245.1:0-458 GCF_000412655.1 Myotis brandtii
CTATGAATTACTCCTAAAATTAGATATTTCATCCATGAGTTTTCCTAGCTGCTCTTGACCCAACACAAGTTTTTGATCTGCATACTTTTTGAAGATGAAACTTCTACATGTACTACCTGCTGTGTAAATATTACAGGGACTTCAGTGAAATAAATTTCTGCCTTTCCAATTTCAGTTTCCCATGTCACTGCACTCAATTTAAAGTATCTTATTTAAAAATATATAGTCTAAGAATGAAAAACTGTTAAGATAATTCAAAGATTTAGCATAGATTAAAACAAAGATATAAAAAATCATTTAGGCTATGTAGTTGTGACAGTTTAAGCCATCGTAAAATTGAAAATGTCAACTAAATCACTAAGATTTTTGAGTTTTCAAGGCCTATGTTTTCTTTCTTCTATGATCCAATTAAATACTTGGGATTAAAAGTTATGCTAAAAATGGATAACTATACAGTG
>NW_005282246.1:0-458 GCF_000412655.1 Myotis brandtii
TAGATGTTTGGGATAGAAGAGGAAAAAGAAAAGAAAGTTTCTCTAGTCACATAAGAAATAGTTACTACTTACTATTTCTCTATAGGGATTCATAATACACACTAGCATATTAAGGTTATAAAAAATTCTCTAAAAGAATAAACTATTTGTCTTCAGCTTAAATTTGACTAATAAAATATAATGGAAGAGACAATTCAAGTTCTAGAGCCCAGACATCAAGAGATGTTGTGGCTTCTGCCTTTGCCTGGTGAACAGGTGTTCAAAGAAGACCATGTAAGAAAGTCTCTCCAGCCTAAAGAATAAAAAAGGTGAAGAGAACCAAGTCACTCCATGTAGCCACAAGCAGCACCAACCAGATATGCGAGTGAAGCCATCCTGGACTTTCCAGCCCAGATAACCAGAGAATTGAAGAGAGTTAGGGATGTGTTCTGAACTAGGCTTTGGTTGCAGGGGTGGGG
>NW_005282247.1:0-458 GCF_000412655.1 Myotis brandtii
CTTAATGGAAACAATAAGCTCCTTTTACCAAGGAATAATAATGGCAATTATTATGTAAGAGAGCAAGGAGCCACAAAGATATCCCACATAGTCAGATTATGATAAAGGAGTCAAGATAAATCTCAGTATGATTATGATAAACACTATGATAAATACTATGACAGAGGTACGTACAGAGGCAATGGAATTTCAAGAGAAGAAACTGCTGTAGGCTGGAGAGCATCCACAGACTAGAAGGCATATCACTTATGATATGTAGAATCTTAAAATAGATGACATTAGATAAGGGGCAATATATACTAAATCTCTAAATCTATTGGAGAAAATGTGCCCTTCTTAATCTTTGAAGTCCTTTAGTTTTTTTGTTGTTGTTTTGTTTTAAAAATACATGTTATGGTTTTGTTTGTTTTTTAATTTTAGAAAGGAAAGAGAGGGAGAGAGAGATAGAAACATCAATG
>NW_005282248.1:0-458 GCF_000412655.1 Myotis brandtii
AAAAAGAGTCATTATATTTAAGTATGGTAATTATCAATCAAGTTTGAAATCATTTCTTTTCCTGAAAGAATCATCAATTTTTAGCTTTGAGAATTCTAAAGGAGAAAAGAGAGATGGTCCAGATAGGGGAGAAGCTTACCCTAATCCTATAGATTGTTTCAACACTTTCATTCCACTTGCCCACAAATATAACAGAACAAAGCAAACTATTCTTATCACTATTCACAATTATATGAAGAAAAATAAAAAGCCTCTAAAATGGCTGGTGGTATTCAAGCACCCTACAAATACTAGTCTTTAATTCAATAAAATAGGATGCAGAAGAGTACAGTGGTTAAGGAGGTTGGGCTGTAGAGTCATGTTGCTTTGGTTCAAATCTGGCCTCCCAACCTGACATATGACTTTAACCAAGTTATATGCCCTCGTCCTAACTGGTTTGGCAGTCAAGGTCACATGCC
>NW_005282249.1:0-458 GCF_000412655.1 Myotis brandtii
CACTCTGAGCTGTGGGCAGGAGGGGTGTGGAGCCCCTGGAGGGGAGGGGGGCTGCCTATGACTATCCGCAGAGCTGAGGGGCGTGGAGGGGCCGAGGGGCCTGAAGCCAGTGAGCGGGGAGGCGGGCAGGAAGGCCACACACAGGGAGCCTTGGTAGCCGCAGCCGGGACCAAGGAAGGGAGCAGGGGAGAAGTCCCCCTCCTGGTGCCAGCGTTCCCAAAGCTCTTATTCTCGGGGCTCTCGCCTGTCTGCCAACCTCGGAACCTGCGGTGCAGGTGCGGACCTAAGACAGCAATGTAAACGAACCTTGTCATCAAGGTGAAGGTCAGACCAGGCGGTTTTCCTCCCGGGATGAGGGAGTTCAGAACCAGCCTGGTGACAAGTTACACCAGGAGGACAGAGGCCTCCCCATGGGGACTGGCCAAGTGAGCGAAGTGACTCTTGGGGTGAGCCCGGCC
>NW_005282250.1:0-459 GCF_000412655.1 Myotis brandtii
ACTCAACAATACATTGTATTAATGGTTGACAAATGTGACCAGAGGCTCACAGGAACCTCACTCTGTAGGAGTGGTTCAGTATTCATTAATTCAGTCTTTGTGCTGACTTATGAAAATAACTACCTCGAATAACTGCAACATATACCAGTACAATCAAGGAAGCAGAGCTAGAAATGTGTGTCCTCGGTTACAGCAAAAAGAGGAGGGGAGATTTGGGGACAATTTTGGTTCTCTGGAATAAGTTGGCTCTTGGTATATGTATCATTGTGTACTGATTCAGATATTTTTCTCATGATGGGATGAGGGAAGTCAGCCCCCTTCCATTGACTACTCAAAGAAGTGTGTCATTTTCTTAGAAGTGAAAAATAAAGGCATGCTTGACTCTCCCTTTCAAATAGGTAAATCTCCTTTCATGTGCACACTTTACCTTATTTACTGTGATTCCCCTTGATGTCATGT
>NW_005282251.1:0-459 GCF_000412655.1 Myotis brandtii
GCTGCCCCTTTCCATCTGGCCGAGGGCAGCTTATAAATGCTTTTAGCTGCATTCTCTCGGGAGCCAGGTGGGAAGACAGGCAGGCAGCCAGGAAATCTTGGTGGTTATTAAACAGAGGCTTCGAGGACCTTTTTATTAGCGATTAGACTCAGTTCCACGGCACTAAAGAGAATAAACTCCTGCGCTGTCTTTTTGCTCAGACCCCCAAAGAATCAGTTTTACGGGCTGTTTATTTATAACCCAAAATAGACATGGGCCCGGGAGCCCTGGGGATGGCGAGGCTTCAATGCGCTCTCAAGCAGAAGTGGGTTAGCAACCCCATGGAGGGCAGTCATGGGCACTCCTTTGTGGTGTCCCCTCCCCCTGGGCCTTCCCATCCCCCTTTGTGCCTGGAAGCTAGTTTTGAAGTATGGCGCCTTAAAGCGATGTCTGTTCCTTTCTGTTTGGTGGTGGTGGTGG
>NW_005282252.1:0-459 GCF_000412655.1 Myotis brandtii
AGATTTTTCTTAGGGTATTTCATACTTTTAAGTTCCTCAGAGAGCAGTTATGATGAATAGATGCATATAGAAGTATTAGGTAAACCACCAAACATCACTGCATTGCTATCACATAATTATTAGTTGTGCCACCTACTTGCTGAACTCTAAATGAGTCTGCAAAAGACCTCTGATAATTTTCTGGACCTGCTTAAAATAAAAGAATTAATCTTTCCATTAGATGTTACAAACACAACTTTTTATACTATGTGGGAAAAGCTATCTTCTCACTTTTTATGTTAATATAATGAAATCCAGTCCCTAATGTTTCTTTAACTTTTCTCTTAAATGTCCATCCAATATTTCCTCACTTAAAGAGTCACCCAAAAATAAAATGTAAATAATTCTTATTAGAAAACAATGAGAAAAAATTTAATTGATGCTCACAATATTACCTTTCAGACAGGCACTGTTTTTTTT
>NW_005282253.1:0-459 GCF_000412655.1 Myotis brandtii
CAGGGACTGAATGGGGATGGGGCTTTAAAAAGAGGAATTTTTATTTTTATTTTATATAAATCTTTATCTTTAAGTATTTACAATGTACATATATATATATGTATGTATATATAGTATACTCTTAAATTATAAAAAACTAAGTATGTCTTATTCTCTTTCAATATGAAAACTGAAAATAAACCCCTAATAAAAGCATTGTTCTTAAAACTGTTCACCATTGCCAGTGAAGAGCTACAGGTAGGTTATGTAATACAACTCACATGCAGACTGGGAAGGCATAGCCATTCTTCATCCAGTTACACTGAGGACAACCCAGGGCTGTGCTGGGGCTGCTGTGTAACTCCGCTCTGCCCACTAGTGGTAATGTGAGGAACCCTAAAGTCCATTCTCCCCACCCCACCATTAAATAAAAGTAAGCCTTTAATCATTTATTGAACAGATACCAAATACAATTTTTTT
>NW_005282254.1:0-459 GCF_000412655.1 Myotis brandtii
CTTTCAAGGGGCCCGGGCTCAGCCGCCCAGAGAAGAAATTTGATGAGGATGCTGCTTGTAAATTTGATCTCAAATTCTTGAGATGAACAAATAAAAGTCTTATCTGTAATAAAGTCTGCTGCAAATGCTTTCTTTTCGCCCATAATTTTCTGTTCCATTTAGAGAGAAGATTTAATTAGATGTTGGTGAAACACCAGTTATTTAATAATACCCTTAATAAAAATCTAATCTACGGAACATAGAAACCACGGTAACATAATCACAATTTCAAAAATACATTTCAGAGTGCCCGCTCCTTTATACCGGGAAGGAAATATAGGTACGGGACGTGTTGCCTTCCACTCCACGTAAGGACGGAGAAAGCAAACCCAATGAAAACAGCAGCTACCACACAGCCACCCTCTCTTCCTTCTCATCGAGTTTGTCTTTAGAGCAGTGGTTCTCAACCTTCTGGCCCTT
>NW_005282255.1:0-459 GCF_000412655.1 Myotis brandtii
AGTATTACATATGTCTCCTTTTTCCCCCACTGACCTCCTCCAGCTGTCTCAAGGTATTTAGTGTGAAGACCTGTAGCCAACACACAGGATAGCTTTTAATTTGTTACAAGAATAAACAAATGTTAAATTCCTGGGAGAAGTCTTCAGATTACGTTTGGACCTTACAGCATATGAGTATTTTCTATTCCTTGGTGTGAAAGATTCTACAGTCTGGAAGGAAAGGATGCAGAGTTCTTGTTTATGGACTGACCTTGTTCAACAACATCCCTGGTGTCACCAAGAAAGAAAGACACAAAAATTCATATCACAGGGACGCTCTCCGCAGTAACTGTCATTACACACACGGCACTTGGACTCGAAGTCAGTGCATATACCAGGTGTTTTCCATCCACTGTTTAATTTAACATTCACACAAGTAGCTACCGTTTTCCCATTTTTACAGATGAGAAAACAGGCTCC
>NW_005282256.1:0-459 GCF_000412655.1 Myotis brandtii
ATGCCTAATGGCCAAAATAATAGGGTAGCAATCTATGTGATAACAAAAGTAGATGAACAACAGTACATTTCTTGATCATTTACAGACAGAGTTTACTTGTAATGTTTTACCTCCTTCCCTCCTTTTCATCCAATTTAAGTGGGACTGGAAGACCTTTCTCCTCAGTGTGTGCGCTAAATTTGCTCAAGTCACAAAGCCAGGTGACCAAGGAGCATATGGCTGTGAATTCAGATGAGACCCAAAGGGGACACTTTGCATATTAGCTTTTTAAATATAGAGATTAGTCTCACTTTATGGATGAGAAAACATGTAGAATAAGTAACTGGTTAAAATCACACATCTGGGAAATGAAAGAGGCCAGACTAGAACCGGGGTATTTCACCATCATGCCCTGTAGAGCCTTTAAGACATCTGAGGTGGCTGGAGCAATCCATCCATCATCTTAACCAAGAATGGTCA
>NW_005282257.1:0-459 GCF_000412655.1 Myotis brandtii
AATGCTCAACCACTGAGCCACACCAGCCAGGCCAAAGGTCCCTTTATATTCACTTTCCCAGAGGAGAGAGTAGCCCCTCCCACTCACTTTGCAAGGAGCCTTCGCCCTGTAGTCACCCTTCTCACCATTTTAGAAGAAGCAAATTACTTTTAGTTTCCAGCGATGATTCAACCTTCCAAGGGTGACCAAGATGACCTCTCTCTCTCTGAAGCAGGAAATAACCTCCCAATTTAGCAAAAAACTGGGAACACTAACCCATCAGCCAGGATCTGACTCACTATATTAAGGCTTATTCATACAGCATATCAAGGTTTATCATGAAGCATATTAAGGTTTATCATGCAGCCATTAAAATAAAACTGTAGCTCTATATGAATAGTTAAGTGAAAAGAGGAATGTGATGAAACCTGCACTTTATACTCTGGATGTGCAAGTGTAAACATGAGTGCATGGAGAAAT
>NW_005282258.1:0-459 GCF_000412655.1 Myotis brandtii
CTGGATAAACATTTCAAGTGGTGCAAAGGCTTTGATTCTATGGGAAAGTTTTAACTCTCTAATTTTCTTTGAAATACCTAACATTTAGGAGCTACTTTACTTTTGTCCTTCTGCTGACCAGGAAGGTGATGCGTGGTTACTTGCAAACTCCCACAGCATAGTGGTAGTAGATGAAAAATCACTAATTACTACTATATCAGTTATTCATAAGTATAGAAAAGTAGGTGAACAAATGCAACAAATGCTGGCTCACCATGATGCAAATAAGTCTATAATTTTATATTAGGTTAATTGATGGCCTACAATGACGATTTACTTTTAGCCTTTATGGAGAACTAATGTTTTCTCCATACCTAATGTATGGCTCAAAGAGAAGTAACATTTACATATTAGATATTAACCAGTGCCTATTAAGATTACAGAAATGGCTTTGCTTTATAGTAGATTCTATAAGAACAT
>NW_005282259.1:0-459 GCF_000412655.1 Myotis brandtii
GTTAGTCTGCAGTCAGCTCCTCAAGACCCCCCCTGCTAAAGGACGCTTTCTTCACACAGTCTTCCCTTTTGAAATGATCTTTGATTTGGGGAAGAAGATGCCCGACTGAGATGGTGAAGTCCATCCTGGTGTCATGAAAATGCTACAGTCTGCCCAAGTGTCCTTTGGACTCCCCTTGCCAGGTACCCTGATCGCCTTGTAAAATAAGATACCCCCACCCTCCTGGCTGTGCCCAAAACCGTTATTGAGGATGAATGCCCATGATAGAGTTTTGTGCCCATGGAACTTTTCCCTTGAGGCCTGAGAGTCCCCCAGGATTATAGACTTCCCACAAGGCTGTGAGCCCCAGGAGTCATAGTGAAATTGGCCAGTCTGCTGCTTGGTCAACCACCCAGAGACAGCCTTCTCCTCTCAGTTTGTTGGTCTTTCTGTGGTCCCTCAAGGAAAGTATCTGCAAGT
>NW_005282260.1:0-459 GCF_000412655.1 Myotis brandtii
TGATACCTTCTGTGGAGCCAGTGCCGACACATGCCGCAGGTGCAAATCGCCATGACAGGCGGAGGGCACAGGTGGGGAGGGGCAGCGCGTCTCTGTGCTGCGGCCAGAGCTCCCTGAGAGCTGTCGCTGCTGACACACTGCGGTCAGCTGTGGGGCTGCAGGGCGGGCTTGCCCACAGGCTGCAGGAGGAGAGCGAGGGGCCTCCCGGGTGGACCAAGGCCAACACCCAGAAGGGCTCCTCGGTACTCCCATGCACCTGGCGGCCAGACCTTTGCAGCGGGAAGGTCTAAAGGGACAAGGAGGAGCATGGGAGTCACGTCTGTGGCCAGGCTGTGCCCATCCGTGCATCCCTCTGTAGAACATGCAAAGTCACGTAAACGCAGCCCCTTTCAAATGGAGTTATATCTGCAGACCCAGAAGAACTGCCCTGCAGGCCTCACACCTCAACCCTTTGGATGT
>NW_005282261.1:0-459 GCF_000412655.1 Myotis brandtii
TTCTAAGATATTGCAGTATAAATAGGTCTAGGTTGGCCAGGGTGACTAGTGTCGGGGGAAACTTCTCAGTTGTGTCATAGGTAGGCTGTGAAGTATACAATTACCAGCTGGTTATTCCTGTGTGTGATTCTACTGTGAAATTGTCAGTTATTTCTCAGGTGAATGTATTTGGCTAAGTTGTGGATTTTTATAGAATCAATTAACTTAATATTCTTCTACCCAGCAGGTTGAATACCAGGGTACGATTTTAGTTTTGTTTTTATGACAAAAATGTTTTGTGCAAATTTCATGAATATGGAAGAAATGAATTCCTGGTTCTACAATTGCTGTGCTAGGATCAATTGTTTTAAAATAGCACACACTGAACAGAGTGGAATATCAATAAATGCAGTAATAGACCCTACTGACATTAGGAAAAACACTAAGAATTTTAGATGATCATTTACCTTGCACCCTTTC
>NW_005282262.1:0-459 GCF_000412655.1 Myotis brandtii
GCCATTCCATCCCTGAACTCTGGACCTCACCTTGGGCATGGTCAGTGCTACATCCACGTTGATGTCCGGCCGGATGCAGGTGCCCAAAAGGTAGCTGCCCACAACAGTGACCTGGGCTGGGGGCAGGAAGCGGAAACAGCCCTTCACAGTATAGGGCACTTGGTGGAGAGGCACTCGAACTCCAGCTGGGAGCCATGCCTGGTCAGTCAGCTGTGGGGACAGAGACAGTGATACATATTGATTTGATTGCCTTTCTGAACACGTCCCCTGGATGTCTAGTACACCTCTCAAATACAAAATGTCAACATGTTTGAAACCAAACTCCTGATATTCTTGTAAACACGTCTTCCCCATGATGGCAATTCCATACTAGCTGCTCAGGCCAAAAACATTTATATCACCATACTCATGTGTTAAGAATTCCCACTTCACTTTCAAAAGACATCCAGACATGACCAC
>NW_005282263.1:0-459 GCF_000412655.1 Myotis brandtii
TGATGGAAAGAAAAGCATTTTCTGAAATTGAATTATGATTTGAAGGCCTTTGGCATGAATAGTGAAACATCCTGCATAGCAAAAGGGAAACTGACAATTATTGTAGGAGGGAAGAATGTGTTGCATTTAATTGCTAAAGTTTGGCAAAACATCAAAAAGAATAACAGAGAAAATAGACATGGAAGGAGAGAGGTGGCTATTAACAGCTTCTTTGTTTTATTCTTGGCCAAGAAACTCCCTTCTCATGATTCACTGAATCCAAAAGATTACAAATCATGAGGAATAATGGACAAGAAAAATCTGTAATAAAAATATCTATTTATCATTAGAAATAATTTAACTGGATGAATTTTAGTTAAAAGTACTGACAAACACTTTTTAAGTTGGCATTTAATTTATTTAATTATATGACAATGTCTCTATATATATATATATATATATGAGGCCCGATGCATGAAA
>NW_005282264.1:0-459 GCF_000412655.1 Myotis brandtii
CTTCAGTCCTCAGGCCAAAGCTCTATCCACTGAGCCAGACTGGCTAGGGCAGTTTTCACATTTTAAATGTGATAATACTAATACTTGTGCTGTCTCCCAAGGTTATTACAATGACAATAAGACAGTGAAGTTGAAAATGCTTTAGAAACGGTAAAGTGCTTTAAGCAGGAGGTGGCTGTCAGCGCACGGGTGAGAGATGGAGAGCGAGTGAAGCTTGACTGTGAAAGGGCCGCCCAAGCCAAACCACTAGAAAAGGGAAGAGAGAGAGCAGAGGGGTGACGTTAGAAAAGAAGACAAAAAAAGTGGTCAAGTGCTTTTGGTTTTACGATGCTATTGCAGTGCATGCCTGAGTCTGTAAATGCTAAAGATTGGTTCTTATAGCAGCCTTTTAAATGTGAACTGTCTCAGTATCAAAATAGAAATAATATCACATAGACCAGGGTCATGGGGAGGGAGGAA
>NW_005282265.1:0-459 GCF_000412655.1 Myotis brandtii
TATCTCCAGTAGTTTCCACAGTGCTTGTCACATTGTAGGTGCTTGGTAATTGCACACTGTTCCAGTGACACAAAAACAATGAAAACATCATTGTCCTCATGAGCTAGTAGAAATAACTAACACAATTAGGTAATCTCTGTAATGGATACATTGGAAAGTGCTATGGGCATAGAGGGAGAATAAATAAGTCTAAATAGGATTTTGCCAATATAAACAGAAGTCAGAGATGTCTTCAGGTAATATATACCTTTTAAATATATTTGTTTAATTTGTGTAGAAATTACTGAGAATTAAAAGGCAGGTTAAATAGTTGTATGTTCTGAGTGAGGGCATTAAAATTGTAAACTGAATGAATGGTTGAATAAAATTCTTGAAAATGGTGAGACTAATCAAATTGCATCTTCCCAGTGGCAAAACTTATTTTAATAGCACTTATTAAAAACCTCAGAAGAATTTATT
>NW_005282266.1:0-459 GCF_000412655.1 Myotis brandtii
CCAGGTCTGAATCACACCCTGTTGCTCACCAGCTCTGTGACTTAGACAACTACCTAACAGTCCCCAAGTCTCAGGAAGAAATGAGATGTTCCAGGCACATTGAACACTCTCATTTTTTGTTATTATCTATCAGGTTCTTGTATACTAGTATATAGTCATGTGCTGAACAACGATGTTTCAATGACAGACAGCATATATAACATTGGTCCCATGAGATTATAAAGGGGCTGAAAAATTCTTTATTGCCCAAGGATATCAATGCTGACGTAGACAAGCCTACTGCGCTGCCACTCATAGAAAAGTGTAGCATGTGTAATTATGCACTGGACAGGATACTTAATGATGATAATAAATTTCTATGTGACTGTATTACCATACTATACTTTTTCGTTATTTTAGAGTGAACTCTTTCTACTTACCAAAAAAAAAAAGTTTGCTGTGAAATAGTATGCTGTGTTA
>NW_005282267.1:0-459 GCF_000412655.1 Myotis brandtii
AAAAAAACAAAGCAAGCTGCTGAACCGTATTCCTAGATAGATTCCATTATTTATATACATGTTTGTAAATGCAGATAAAATGTTCTGGAAAACACACTAAACTATTAATAGTGTTACCTCAAGGGGGAACAGTGAGGCTGGGGAAAGTTGGGAAGCAGGACTTTCTTCACATGTTTATAATATTTGAGAAACTTCCAATTGTGCATTTTATGATTCCACACATTTACCATAAAAAATAGCATGATACCTGTTATGATGGACATTTTCACAGTTTCTCACTGTGGGGGATGGGTTCAGCAGAGCCTTGAAGACTAAGCAGGCGTCAGTCAGATGGAATAACAGAGGAAAGGCATTAACGGCAGACAGTCTGTGCAAAGGCACAGAGGCCCAGAAGGAGGGAAGGTATCTAATACGTGTAGTGGTTTGGACAAAGCAAATCTTGGGTAGATATGGGAGAAG
>NW_005282268.1:0-459 GCF_000412655.1 Myotis brandtii
TTGTGAACGGACAGCGTGGCTCCCGGAGAAAGCGAGCGTCCGGTGTGGAACGGACCGGACGGTCTCTTCAGGCCGCGTGGCTTTCCCGCCGCGTGAACCCTTGATTGGCAGGGAGGGCCGCTGCCGTGTTTCAGGGAGGCAAGCATCCAGCGATACCTGCGACTCGTCTGAGCTGGAAACCTGGGAAAATAAACATGGAACAGAACGGCGCTGGCCTGGCCGGGATGAGTCCGTCGGGGGAGGGGAGTTCCCAGTGGGGACCCCACCTTGTCGCTGTGAGGGGCGCCCTGCGTGCGGCTCCTGGAGACAGACACTCAGACAATCCCAGGACTGAATCCCGCAGGAACTCCGGCTGCTGTTTTCCTTCAATCCCTCCGACCGCCCCCGATCAGAGGAGGAGCCAGCGCTCCATCAAGCTCTGGGAGGTTTTCATTTTCTGCGTCTTTATCGTCTGGAGCA
>NW_005282269.1:0-459 GCF_000412655.1 Myotis brandtii
CTCTCTCTCTCTCTCTCTCTCTCTCTCTCTCTGATCCATGATTTCACTAAATTAATTATTTTTACTAAAATTCATTCCAGTTCCCAAAGTCTATGCTTTAACTACCGAAATAACCAAAGAAAGCAATGCTCACATTGTTAACTGTTTTAATTAGCTGGTAATCATTTCTCTTCCTTTGGAGAGATCCGGCTAAAATTGACCCCGATCAAGAAGCGGCAAACAATTATTAACGTTTTCCTCAAAATATCAGGGATATAAAAAAAAATAGTCGTTTCAGCAAACGTTTACTGTAGACCAAACCAGAAACACCTCCCAGGGACGAGAGTTAATTAGGGAAGGGTCAGCCGTGGCCCGGTCATGCCAGAAACGACTTGATAAGCTGTAATGTAGGTGTCAGTATGCTAATGAGTTAGAACTTTAGTGAAGCATTTCATAATACATATTAACAACCAGTTTTTT
>NW_005282270.1:0-459 GCF_000412655.1 Myotis brandtii
TTTTTCTCAGAGCAGGGATGTGGGTTCTACAAAGAAAACGTTTTGCTGTTGTTTTCCTGAGGGTTAGATTCCTGAGCCTCTTCTTGGCCTTCTTTCTCCATGACTCATAAATTTAGCTCAACTTGGAAAGAATGCCAACATGGGAAGATAGATCTGCATTTTGATTTACAGTTTGGGTAGATCAAAATCATAGACTGGAGGCTGAGACCCAGATTAAACATAATGTCATCCAGTGGAACCATCCTGAGTTCGGACCGGGAGCCGTAGCTCAATGTCCCAGGCCAGCCAGTCACGAAGCACCAGCACCATCACGAACAAAGATAATTGCTGACACTCACCAAACGTTTCTACATGCTGTCTATTTTTCCTCTCACTGACCACCTGGGCCTGACGGAGGCCTCCTTTGGTGAGGACAGTTCTCCGGAGAAGGTAGCAGCTGACACAGCAGCTGGGGACCGG
>NW_005282271.1:0-459 GCF_000412655.1 Myotis brandtii
CCTTGTCCCAGCGAGTCCCCAGCACAGCCCCCGGGGAGGGCCTGAGCCCCATCTTTCCCAGGAGGAGACTGAGGCTCCTCTCCCGCCCTCACAGCTCACAGGCCCTGTCCACACCTCAGCACCCTCTCCGATCCACAACCTTCTCTCTATGCTCTGCTCCCGGGGCAGGTGAGCAGCACACCTTCCACACTGCCTCCCCGCGGGCCTCTGCCGGCCCTCTCACCGTTCCCAGCATTCTACAGGGCACCCATCCCAGCGACGTCCACCAGCAGAAATCCTTCTGTGGTCCACAGGCCATCACCATGCGTCAGGCCTCAGCTCTGGCCACAGCCTCCCCCACTGCTACAGATGTGGGAACTCCCTCAGTTCCCCGGAAGCTGGCGGCCTCTCACCCTCTGGCCCTCTCTGGCCCTCCACCTGGTTAATCCCACCTTAGCTGTTAGTTATCAGCTTCCCTGA
>NW_005282272.1:0-459 GCF_000412655.1 Myotis brandtii
TGTGTTCTACCTTCGGAAGGCAGGGGTTTAACCTGGGCCTTGGCTCCAGTCCCGACCAAGGCTTCCAGGAACTTGGTTGACCATGTGTAAGGAGCTTTTCATTCATATGCTGCCTTAAATAATCAGTTATTACCAGGAAATAGAAAGGAGTGTCAGTTTCATTGATTTTGTGTTTTAATACCTGGCAACTTAGTTAAATCTTGACAAATGTTTTTGTGTTGTTGTTGTTTTTTAATATATGGATAGGATAGTTGGATAAGTAAGTGAAAGCATGAACAAATGAACAAAAGTTTTTAAAATATGGACTTGTATATTTCACTTTTTATTTGCAAGTCTTACTTAGATTTTCTCTCAAGGCCGACTCTACCTAGTCTCTTAAAGAACTGCAGAAGTTTGCTACTGACTTTCTCACCTCTGTGGAACCACGGTGGTCCCTGCTGTTTCTAACCCCTTCATGAA
>NW_005282273.1:0-459 GCF_000412655.1 Myotis brandtii
TTTTTTTAATTTTAGGGTTTATAACGTAGTTGCTACAAAAAGGGCCTTAGCCAGACAGTCAGGAACTAGGAAAGTTTCTCTGAATTTATAGCTGCAATTCCAGGCTTTATATCACTAATGGTTATGCTCCTTCAATCAGCTAAGAAGACAAATTCCAAAATTGTTTGGGATGACTAAATATTTCCTTAATGGGTGAATATATTTAAATTTCAGAAAGATGCATAATTAATTATGAAAATAATTAAGAAAAGAAAACCAATAGTTAAATAGTTAAAGAACTGGACAAAAACTGCGTATTAGCCCTGGCTGGTGTGGCTCAGTTTGTTGCGTGCCCTCCCATGCCCAAAGGGTTGCCGGCGAGATTCCTGGTCAGGGCACATGCCTGGGTTTCTGTTCCCATCCCCAGTGGGGGCTGTGTGGGAGGAAGCCAATGGATGTTTCACTCTCACATCAATGTTT
>NW_005282274.1:0-459 GCF_000412655.1 Myotis brandtii
TATAGGACTCTATCTTCAGCTGTGGTGTCACATTTGTATTGTGTCTGTTTTTTCAATTCAGTCTCTGGTTGAGCCCCTGTGATGGATGTATTAAATATTGTATTCAATGGCCAATACAATAGCTGTACAGTGTGAATGAATAAAAATTAAACCTGTTTTTGTCAGATTGGCAAAACATACAATATATTTTGTGCCATTCCACAGAACTTTAGTATTTACTTTGTGCAGCATGAGATAAAATGTTTGAAAATCACAACTTTGTATGAACCACATATTTTTAATTAAGCTGAGACTGGTAGGGGAAGATAGCTTTCCCGAGTCTCCTCATTTTGTTTTTAAGTGTTTGGTAAGGCTCTGTAAAGAGTGCAACCCCACATTGAAAACGTTGATGTATCAATCTGAAAACATTACTAAGAATAATCACATGCTGAGAATGGGGGGAGGGATGTTTACTAGCTT
>NW_005282275.1:0-459 GCF_000412655.1 Myotis brandtii
TACTTTTCTTAAAATCAGCCACCGCTCACCCATAACAGGTATTCAGGTATCTGACTTGCAAGCTCACGTGCTGGGTGTATATATACACCATTCTCCCTCCACCCGTCTCAACAGGATGGCGATGCGCGAAACTCGGGTCCTCGAGTGCCCGGAGGTGCAGAGGGGATCCCGACGGTCGCAGGGGAGGGGGGGCGGGCGGCCGGAGGGCAGGTCCCAAGGGAGGGGGACCGCCCCCTGCCTCTCCCGAGGCACAACATTGGGGCTCCGGCTCCCCTCGCGGCAGAAGGGGGCGGCAGCCGAGACAGCTCTCTTCCTCAACGCCTCCGGGTCCCGGGGTGTCTCGGGTCCCAGCCACCCCGAGCTCACCTCCGCGCTGCCCACAGCAGCCCCGTTACCGTAGGAGTCTCCGGACCTGCCCCTGATTTACACTTTAATATGTTTACTCTTTTCTCCTAAAAA
>NW_005282276.1:0-459 GCF_000412655.1 Myotis brandtii
GCTTCATGAGCTTCATGGCAAACCTACCCTGGCCTGGGACCCCTCACTCTCTCCCCCTTCTGTCCTTCCTCCTGCCCCCAGGAACTCGCTTGCCTTCCTGGCTCCACTGCCCGGCTGTGTTGCTTCTGGGTGGAAGGTGGAAAGGTCTTGGTCCCAGCCCTCTGGGCCTTGCCCTTCCTTCTAGCGGACACACAGCCCTTCCAAGCTTTCCACTGATTTGACAGCCAGAGGCTCAGACATAGGGAATAAAACAGGTTCTTCTAACAGGCCTTCACCTTCTTGCCACTTGGATGCCCATGAGAGACCAAGCCCCACACAGGTGTTGATGGTGCAACTTCACCTGAGGTCAGAGGGCTGAAGTGAGTAATCATGTTTCCGAGGAAGTCAGATTTGGGATCTCCTGGGGCTTTTATCCCTGGAGGTGGGGTAGAAGATCTAGGTTGGCAGGATGGGTAGAGC
>NW_005282277.1:0-459 GCF_000412655.1 Myotis brandtii
TTAGCATATTATGCTTTTATTATTATAGATTTATATTGGCTGGAAGTATTTACATCAAAACGTTAACTGTATAATTCTCTGGCTTAATGGAAATTTGGAGGATTTACTTATGTTTTTAATATATTGTAATTATAATAGAATATGTTATAATTTGTTTTGAATATATTAGAATCTATTACCTTTTGAATAAAAATAAAGGTCCACAGGACCAGGTCAGGCAGCACTGCCAACATCTCCCCGGCCTTACAGGGGCTGACTTCTGCTCTAAATAATTCAGTTATAATCAGCTGCCCACCCCCGGATTCCTATTCAATAAAAGTACCCTCTCCTCTCATGTTCTCTTTCCCAGCACTATTTTAAAATAGAATCTCCCTCTGTGCTCTGCTAAGATAAAGTAAACTTTGAAAAGAAAAAAAGAAAAAGCACGGAATTTACTTCTCTTTTTCTTAAAACAGTAAG
>NW_005282278.1:0-459 GCF_000412655.1 Myotis brandtii
GTGCATGTGAGTGTGAGTGTGTGTGGTAACAAGTTTGTGTTACATCATTTCTATACTCACTCTGCATGGGATCCCGCCAGCAGGGCTGACTCTGATAGGTCCATGTCTTGAGCTGCTGCTCATCACACACTAAAACACTTGCCCCTCAAAAGTCACCATTCAGAAAATGAAAATAGAAGCCACAGACACAAACAAAATACTTACAAATGATATACTTGTATCCAGAATACATAAGGAACTTTCAAAACTCAATGATGAGAATAATGACCAAGTTTTTTAAATGGGCAAAACAACTGTTTACTAAGGTGGACACATGTGAACATGCCCAACCTTGCCCTGCCGGGTGTCTCATTTGGTTGGAGCATCAGCCCGTGCATGAAAAGGTTGTGGGTTTCATCTCCAGTTGGGGCATGTAAGGGAGGTGACAGATCAATTTTTCTCACATTTCTCTCTCTCTCT
>NW_005282279.1:0-459 GCF_000412655.1 Myotis brandtii
TGAATCCTCCCAAATGCTCTGTGTTTCTGCTTCTGGCACTTTCTGTAGCACAGTCTCTGAGTGTAATGAGGTTTTATCACCTCGAGAAGTACCACAGCAGGTCCCAGGTCTAAGCTCTCATGCGCACAGCCCTAGGAGCAATGCAATCCATCGGGAGTTAGTCATCCGTCATCCCAGGGCTACTCTGCTCCCCCTGCTCCTGCTGCTATCAGTACCCATCGCTCCCCACATTCCCGCGAGGGGCCCCTCCGTCTGTCTTCCAGGGCTAAGCATCCTGTCACCTCAGGAGTGCTCTCAGCATCAGGAAACTTTCTCTATGGGCTGTCACCTTCTCACTTCAAACGTCAGGCGCTATCTACTCTGGGGGTTAAAGCAATACCTTCCAATAAGATGGACAGCGTGCCATTACATTGCCTTTTTCCCTAAGAGACTGGATCTGACCAAGGCCTCATCCTCACA
>NW_005282280.1:0-459 GCF_000412655.1 Myotis brandtii
ATAAAACACACCTGCTGCTCATTCGCCCTGAACCTCCGGGACTGCCCTCCCACCTCTGGGTCTGACCAGGTGAGTGGACTTTTAGACCGAGAGAGCACAGAGGTAAGGGCGAGGGGCTGTTGGAGGTCATGGGGACAGGAAAGGCGGGGGGAGGAGGGGAGATCTTGCCTTGGGTCCAATAGGATCTACCTGGTAGTTATGGCTCCTAAATGGAAAGGGGAGTGATCAGCCTAAATTCTTGCCAATGTCTGGCCTCTGGCAACTGAGGCAGCTGGGGAGGGAGTGTTCTCGGCCAGTTCCCTCTGAAAGACACAATCGTGGATGCCGATAGAGGATGAGGATGCTCAGGAGGAAAATGCTGACAGCCCAAAAGACCACGAAATACCGTCCAGTGTCCTTTTCTCTACCTCGAATGTAATTTCCTGCCTGCTTCCTTCCCGCCTTTCTTTCTTTCCTCAT
>NW_005282281.1:0-459 GCF_000412655.1 Myotis brandtii
CAGTTCACTGATTGTGCAGCCTGCACTGTGCGACCAGGCATGGGTGCGAGGGGAGGGGCAGAGACTCAGCTCCTGTGGGCATTTTTCCTTTCGCCTGGCCCCCGAGGCCAGCTCGCCTGTTCTCTTTCTTCCTTTGGCACCACCTCAGACGGTCAGATCATCGGACCTGGCCCGGCTGCTGGCTTTGCTCAACCTGCTCAGGGGCCTGGTGTCATCCCCAGCCAGCTCTGCACCCGGGGAAGGTGCCTTCTCGGCCGGCAGCCTTGGCTTCGCCACCTTCTCAGCCGGTAGCTCTCCTTCCTCCCCCTCCTTCTCCACCTGGGAGGCCTCGTCCTCCCCCTCCACCGCCGGGGTCTCCTGCCCTTCTGTGCTCACTCTCTCCGCTTCCTGCCTCTCCGTCACCGCTACCCGCTCGGGGTCCGCTCCTTCCTCCCCCGGTTGCTCGTCCCGCTCACACCC
>NW_005282282.1:0-459 GCF_000412655.1 Myotis brandtii
ACCACCTAAAGTTTCTTTATGAGATATTTGAGCTGATGCTGAGGGGTAAGAGTTGAGAAGTAGAGAATTGGGGAAGGACATGTTTAAGAAACAATATGATCAAGATCACAGAAGTGTAAAGTACCTATGAGACTCCAACCTTCCTTTGTATTTGATGTACTTTATGATAAATATTGATATTTAAGCAAAAATCGAACCAACTTCAGTAACAAGCTCTTTTTCTCATAAATTGTACAGGCTTATTTACCAGTGCTGTTTAGATTTTCCACTGATTTGGTTTAGCCAGCTTTCTTCCCACTTAAACAGGCCATGCTGGTGTTCATGAATGTGCCCTCAGAAACAACCCACCAACTAATCTGTACTTTGTGTTTATTCAGCCATTTGCCATCCAACAAATTGTGTAATTTAGATTCCACTATCTGAATAGTTTTGTGCTGACCATGGGGAGTATGTGAAGAC
>NW_005282283.1:0-459 GCF_000412655.1 Myotis brandtii
TCCCAAGCCTTCACCACATTATGTCTGTGTCCATGGGCTATGCATACATGTATATAAATTCCCCGGTTAATCGGTTAATCTCTCCCCACCCACACCTACCCCTATCCCTACCCTCGCTCTGAAATTCCCCTTTTAAAGGATAACAATCGCAAAATTGTGAACACAGGTGATAGTCATTCCCGAACTAAAAAGGTCTCTACTTGTTGCAATAGATGCTATAAAGGATGTGAGCAAAATTTACATATCTTGTCATAAAATAGCTTTTAGGTCCCTTATGTAAAACCTGCTTACTCTAATTTCATACATGATTACAATAATTTGGTTATCTACTTTTTAAGTCCCAGCAGAGTAAAAGTAATACATTATAAGGGCAGGAAGGTGGTGGAGGAAGTCACAGTAACACAATGGGTGGAAGGAGCCTGGCTGCATGGAGGAGGCAGAAAGGCTTGCAGAAGCAGA
>NW_005282284.1:0-459 GCF_000412655.1 Myotis brandtii
CTTCAGTGCAGTGCACAGGCCCACACTCTAACCATTGAACAACACCAGCCAGGACTGGATTGATTTTTTAAAACATTGCAAAATAATAGAGATAAACTAATATGCTTCTCATCTCCTTTTTACCATTTGAATGATAAGATGTGATAACTCATACATATTCCTCACAAGTAGCTATGGCAAACAGCACACCTCTCTGAGCCTCACTAGGTTCTAAATCAAATTCCCAGTGACTTCTTGCTCCCTTCATTTCTTAGTAGAGTCAGTGTGGGGAAGAAACCAATCTGTCACAACATTGGACTTGTGACATAAGGAGAGCCCTTTTTTCTGGTCTACCAATCAGGAGGTGGAATATAGAATACAGGGATCTTTAGGGAATGAAGACTTCCCTAAACAAACCCTACACTAATTAAGCATCTATAAGTGTAGGGTGCAATGTAAGGGTTGTGTGAAGTGGGTAAA
>NW_005282285.1:0-459 GCF_000412655.1 Myotis brandtii
GGGGGGGGGGGGGGGGGCGCTGCCTCGGCGTGTCTTCCTGCCGCCTGTCTGCCAGCGCCTGCTCTGGGCCATTTCTCACAAGCTGACTTGTCCCCCATTAAGAAGCTGGATATACATTTTAAAGAAACTTACAAAACAGGAAAAACTAACGGTGCTTATTTACATGTTACATGAAGACTCCCCCCTCCCACACATGTAATTGATGTAATTGTTTCTTCGCATCCTTCACTCCCAGAGTCACGGTGAGTCTGAAAGAGCGTGGCGCCCGGGCTCTGATACGCCCCGTTTCCTTCTAGCCTGGCCAGTGGCGAGTCAGGTCTCTGCGGTCCAGCGTGCGTCTGTAAAATGGGCGTTGTTGGAGAGTTCAAGTTTCCCACGCCTTCATTCATCAAAAATGTGTTTCGGGATGGCATTCCTGAGGCCTCTTTCCCTGTCACTATGTCACCCACACTGATTAGA
>NW_005282286.1:0-459 GCF_000412655.1 Myotis brandtii
ATGTGTCTAAAGAGGAGAGTTTTAGTAGTGAGTTCCCTGTTGTATAAGGTGTTCAAGTACAGAGAGATATGATAGGGATGGAGCAGAATGTACCCAAACTCTAAACAGAAAAAGTTAAAGGGATCACCTTCCAGGTGATCTTTCAGCTGATATCCTGTGATAAAAAGAAAACAGAAACCATAGTCACTGACTTTGTAGGACTTAAAAGTAACAAACAGCAGGTGTCTTTGAAAAAAGTGGTAAGAATACTAGATCCATCAGGGTCCAGGCAGAAAGCGAATTGTACCTCAATGCGGATAATGTGAGGAGTTTAATAAAGAGACTATTTCTAAGGGTGGGCAATCCAAAGGGGTAGCACAATGTCCCAGGGCCCGGTAATAACAGCAAATGGGCAGGGGCATCCTTCACCTGCGGGAAGCCCTCGGTCTAAAGCAGTGGTTCTCAACCTTGGCTGCACAT
>NW_005282287.1:0-459 GCF_000412655.1 Myotis brandtii
TGTTATAAATATCCAAAGGGCCCTTGGCAGAAAAAGGGCCTCCCCACCCCTGCTCTAGCCAGTCACCACCTGACATTTACCTAAGAACCCCCAACTGTGACAGGGAGGCTTCATCTCATTTACGCCACCCCCTTCACTTTACCCTGCCCCAAATTTTGCTATAATACTGGTTCATCTATTCAATATTTTTGTAAGTTTAGATAGAACTTTTGACCACTCTTCCTCCCCTCTATGTAAATTAGCATCTCAAACCTTCTGTGTACTCCCTTCTTTTATTTTTATTTATTTATGTACTTTACTTTTATATCAAGATGAACATATACATCCTGTCCTGTTCTCTAACCATGTTTAAGTCTATATGTTGATGCCAAGTGTTGTAGCGAATCAACAGTTAATAAGTTTCCTTCCCCACTTGGAATGCTGTGACTCTTGTGCAACCCTAAGGAGGATGTTTACTGC
>NW_005282288.1:0-459 GCF_000412655.1 Myotis brandtii
CAAGGGGTCCCGGACTGTGAGAGGGCACAGGCCAGGCCGAGGTGTACTGAGCCTCTAGTTTGTCATAAAAACCTGCATGCAAATATTTATAGTAGTTGTATTCATAATGGCCAAACGTCACTCAGCGGGTGAGCAGACACACCAGCACGCGACATCCACACGGTCCAAGGCTGCCCAGCAATGAGGCTCTGACACGCATCACGGCGAGTCTCCGTGCACGCCAAAGGCCACACGTGTGGACATTTTGGGGAAGTCAGACACAGGGATGGAAAGCAGTGTTGCGGGCCTGGGGTGGAGGATGGGACTGGACTGACCAGAGGACCAGAGGGGTGGCTCTGTGACTAGATGCCTGTGCAGGACACACCCACACCAGGAAGCTGTGCTGCGTGTAAATTTTTTGTCGTCGTTGTTACTCACCTGAGGATATTTTTTCATTGGTTTGAGAGAGTGGGAGAGGGA
>NW_005282289.1:0-459 GCF_000412655.1 Myotis brandtii
TTTGATCTGAGAGATATAAATGGCTAATGCAGGTGTTTTAGCAGGGGAGTGAAATGATGTGTCTTCTGTGTGAACAGAACCACTCTTTCTGCTGTGTTGGAAATAGTGGGAAAGAGCCCAAATGGTAAGACCAATTAGGAGACCATGGCCATGATCCAGGGGGATAGTGTTGGGAAGTAGAAAGGAGATTTATATCTGGGTACTTCTGAGTGTTGAAATACAATTTTGTGATGGATTCGATGTGGAATGTGAGAAAAACATTAAAGATAATTTCAGGGGTAATTTTTGGTCAGAACAATTGAAAAGTTCTAGTTGGCTTTACTGAGAAGGGAAAGACTGCTGCAGGAGACGGTTTCTGGAGATGTGTGGGGAGATCCGGTTGGGATAGGTTAATGGAGATGTGTGGGGAGTCAGCTTGGGATATCCGTGGTCGGCAAACTTCGGCTCGCGAGCCACATG
>NW_005282290.1:0-459 GCF_000412655.1 Myotis brandtii
ACGGGAATCGAACCGGCAACCCTTCGGTCCGAGGCCCAGTGCTCTAACCATTGAGCACACCGGCCGGGCTGCTGTTTCCATTTTTAAGCAGAAGATACACTGCGGTGGCAGGAGTGCGAGGAGCGTGTGGGGACGACAGATTGCTGTCCACCGGGTCCTCCTGTGACAGCGCAGGGCTCCCCCGCCCCCGCCTGCCAGGGAGCCTGTGCGGCTGTGGTGGCCCACGTCACAGCTGGGGGACACGCGGGCGTGATGGGGCTGCCCCTGGTCTGAACTTTTCAGTGGGCGGTCGGACACAGAGCAGCTGGGCACAGCCCTCTGCGGCTCCGACAACGAACTTAATCCACCGAACCAGGGTCTTTAAATAATTGAGTGGCCTTGGCAACCGGTGTCCAAACGCGTAAAGAATTTCAGTTACGAGAATGTCTTAACCTTTTCATTCTAGTCTCAGACATTCAC
>NW_005282291.1:0-459 GCF_000412655.1 Myotis brandtii
GCTGGCTTTGAATGTCCAATTTGTCAGCAACAGATCCCAACGTCAAGCCTCTGACATGGCACAGAGAGACCAACAAGGTCCTGTGGTGACAACTGAACCCTTCCCATCTTGGCAGGGCTAGAGCTTTATCCTCACAGGGGTAGATACCTACCTGCTGTAGGTATGGATGATGCCTACAGAGTCTCAGCTGTTAAGCAGCTCTCAAAGGCTCATGCTGGCTGCTATACGGATAATGGACTACACTCAGCAAGGTTGAAAGCTAGGAGACTATTTAGAAGGATGTGGCAGTAGGCCAGATAAGAGTTGGTAAGAAATGATGGTTGTTTGGCAGTGGAGATACAGTTGATAGGATTCAATTTTAAATAAATAATTAAAAGATAAACAGTGTCCTATATAATAAGAGGCCAGCCACCATAAGTGTAACAACTGGAATGACCAGAGACCAGAACCAAGTGGTTA
>NW_005282292.1:0-459 GCF_000412655.1 Myotis brandtii
TGCTTCCAATAGAAAGCTGGTTCGTGAAAAGGTCTGCTTTTGGAGATGTGGGAAGGGTTGGGAGAATCAACAAGAAGGGGACCCAGAGACTCACAGGAGTGGGGAGCTGTCCCCCGCCCCAGTGCTGAAGGGGAGGCAATGAGGGATCATAGAAGGTGGGACAACCAGAGTCCAAGACACCATGCAAAGCAGGAAGGGGGGCAGGAAGAAGTACCCCAACTGTTCTCTCCTGCTGCCTCTCATCTCCTGCTGGGCCTCCCATTGGCCGAGCCCTGGGAAAGCCAGAAACAAGGAAGCCCGGGAAGTATTTCCAGTTGGAATCAGGGACCAGCCTCCCAGGGCAAGAGCTTGGCAGAGGGAGTGAGAGGATAAGTGAGTCAATAGGGCATCGCCAGCACCCTGCCCGATGCAGTAAACCCTCCCTTGCAAATTATCCTAAGAGAAGCAGTTCCTCAGAAG
>NW_005282293.1:0-459 GCF_000412655.1 Myotis brandtii
AAAAAAATAAGAATTTTAATGCACTAATAGATTAAAAAAACTTTCCTTTACTCAAGAGTTTCCTATAACTTTCTAGAAATTGACAATTTCTACCCTAGAAATATAAATCTGAAATGCTAGCTTTCCTATAAATGAACTATTTTGTCCATCAGCTGCCTATTACCTCATTGAAGTTTGCATTTGTGACAAAAGATTAAAGATGTTGGGGGCCTTTAATCAGATCAGAAACATATAAAACAAAGCAATAATTTACTTAATAAATAAACTCTAGTAGAGAAAGGTAATTTAAGGAAGCCACTGATCAAATCACTCTTCAGAGAACACACAAGTATTAACATACAGTAGTTTGGTGGACTCAGAAAGTAATTAAATCCTAGAAAGGAAAGTGGTAGAATTTCTCTTTCTAGAAATCTTTAAGGCTAGAGTAGACACTTTTCTTTGGGTGTCTTTTCACTCTAA
>NW_005282294.1:0-459 GCF_000412655.1 Myotis brandtii
AACCAACATAAACTCAACAATGGGCTTTCTCAGAAGGCAAGTGTTTCTTACTTAACCCGAAAATATTTACTATGCTTATTTATGCCCTTGGGGACTATGGAATAAGATAAGAAAAGTGTAAAGATGATTTCCATCCTTAAAGAATTGGCCATTTCATTGGGGGAATTATGACATAAACAAATACAAGGAAATGAGATCTTTCTTAAAACTGAGGTATAAACTAATAAAATGAGGAGATTAATTTGGTAATCTAATCTAGTTAAATTAAAAACTGAGTTCACTATGATTCAGAAAAAACATTAAAAGTTGAGGAGGGAGCAAGCTGTTAGCTGAAATCAGGGAAGGCTTCTCAGAAGAGGAGCAGCTTCAGTAGAAATCTACAATGCATGGATCAGTGCTGAAGCAATGTGAGGAATGGGCTGGGGGTTGGCAGCAATGATGTGTGTGCATTTGTGTGTG
>NW_005282295.1:0-459 GCF_000412655.1 Myotis brandtii
AAGATCAAGTGTCCCTCCTCCAATCACCCAGCATTTCTACGTCAAAGATCATAGAAGGGGTAAAAGTTTCTTATTTTAATAAGCACAGTTTCATTGCTACTCTGCATATATTCTTACAGCATCTTGAACATTTTTCTGTGTTCTACTTCACTGTATTCTAATGATCTGTTTACTTAATCAACTCATCTCCCTAGACTGAAATGTCCAAATCTTGTTTTAATCCTTACACCTAGAACAGAGGAAGTGTTCAATAAATTACTGTTTCTGGGAACAGAGGAATTACTGGATTTAGAAGGCATAGGTTCTGAGAATATCAGAGGTATTTCAAGCTAAAAATAATTGAACTGGACACATCATTTGTACAAATTAGACACAGACTGGGCCAAGCAATTCAAGGCATAGTAGAGCAATCACAGTCATTTTTTCCTAAACTTTTTTATTATTAAAAAATTCATACAT
>NW_005282296.1:0-459 GCF_000412655.1 Myotis brandtii
AGTCACTTTTCCCTTTCTTTACTCTATCCTTTCAAAGGTATCTTATGTATATACAAATATCTTTATCATTTTAAAGTTGTACTATTAGAAACTCTTGGCTTGCAGACATTCAGGCCTATGTGTGAATTTATGTTAACCTTTATGGGCCTCATTTTTGAGTCCTTTGCCAGAGGCAAGTTTGGAGGTCAGGCTTTGCAATTTTAGAAGAAATCATATGCTAAAACAATTTGTCCTCATTAATAGGAAACAGATATTCAAAGCAGTATGTCTGTGAATGTTGGTTGGCCATTACTTCCAATCCTTCTTACTTAAGGAAGGATTTAATCAATGAAATGCATGTGTTTCTACAGAAATTGACATATGCCTGTTTTTGTATATGTACTTTTTAGTTATGAAAAATTTCATGCATACAAGATTATATATAACAAGAGGCCTGGTGCACGACATTTGTGCACTGGG
>NW_005282297.1:0-459 GCF_000412655.1 Myotis brandtii
CTCTCTCATCATTGATGTTTCTCTGTCTCTCCCTCTCTCTTCTTCTCTGAAATAAAGAGAAAGCCCCAAGGTGCCCCCCGGCTCACCGCAGGCCAGCCAAGGGTGCTGCCAGCACAGCAGGGCAGCTGACACTGACAGTGATCCCTCAGCAGTCTTCCTCGCACCCAGACCCCAGACCACAGCCCCAGCCTAAGCCGCACCCTCTGAGCCTCTGAGCTGCCCAGAGCCTTCAGCCAGCTCCACAGGGCCCAGCGCTGCTGCCTGGAGATGCGTTTGTGGTTATTAGTTAATTTTAGGGTGACGTCCCTCCCTAAATTACAAAGAAGTCCTTAAACTTATCGCTGTGGTCAGCCCTGGACTGGCTGTTGCTGGTGACAGCAATGTCAGGGGATGAGAGCAGTGTTTCTTTTTCTTTATTTGGATCTTTTTAGGGAGAATGGAAGAGAGAGGGAAAGACAG
>NW_005282298.1:0-459 GCF_000412655.1 Myotis brandtii
AGTTGTGAATAAATATCTATTTTCCCCTGTCAGTTGGCTCTTGAAGAACGATAAAGGCACTTGAGAGTGGAGATGAATTAGCTGTGCCCTGACAAGAGTACAGATTATACATGTTGAGGATATTGTGGGGAATTTGACTAGAATGGTGAGACCAAGCGGAGTGGCACAGTAGGAGAAAGGGAGCTTGGGCAGAGATATTATGGAAAATCTTGCCTCGATGAAATGAGAAATAGGGAAATGTGAATAATTTTTGCACAGGGAATAACATGATAAAAGAGTATTGCTGAAAATTATTTTTTAGAATATAGAAGATTGGGAGGAAACTGGAAGCCAGCTAAGTGTGTATAATAGCATAGGGCTTAGCCCCTTGTTGGTAAAAGTTGGTGAGTGGACATGACATCATCAGAGGAAAACAACGAATTTCTCCTTATGCAACATAGCCATTTGCCATCCTAATAA
>NW_005282299.1:0-459 GCF_000412655.1 Myotis brandtii
CAGAAGGGACAATTATACTGGAAGAAAGCTAATATTTATTGATCATTTACTATAGGACAGTCCAACGTCTCTAATCATCTTGAAAACCTTTAAAAGGTTATTACTATTTATAATTATTATTTTGAGCTTTTTAAATTAAGGTATTACAAATGTGTGGTTATTTATAATTATTTTTTAAGGTGAAGACTATTTTACTGAGGAATGTTCAGTAATTTGCCTAAGGCTACATTGCTAGTAGATAGCTGGACCAGAACTCAGACTCGGACATAAGGTTAAACAATTTGTTTGAAAGCCAGTCCAGGACACACCCATACCAAACAAAAAAGACCATTACAACATAATATATAATAAATAAATAGGCACATATGTGTTTTAAAATTGACATTTATTAGAAATTATGTATACTTTTTATTATCTACTTTTCTATTACTTAAATGCAATTATTTAAACAAAGCAATA
>NW_005282300.1:0-459 GCF_000412655.1 Myotis brandtii
TTTATTTATTTATTTATTTATTTATTTATTGCTGCTGACTTTAAATTCAGTGGAAGAGAGGCATAAAGAGAGCCTCTGTTTGCCTATGAATCTTTTGTGATATGAATAAGACACTCCAAATGGACACAGTTAACTCAAGGGGGGAGGGGGGCTTCTAATTGACTTTGAAATTCTTAGAGGTTTGTCAAGAGCTTCCAACTGACTTTCAAGAAGAGTTTTGGCTTCCACTCTAATTCATTTAAAAACAGCAACAAGAAGCTACAAACTCAATGAAATAAAAAAATAGGTACACAAAAACATTATGCTTTAATATTCTTGGAAATGACACTGTCAATCTCAAGGTGCAAAAGAGGTCAAGATCATAAAGAAAAATATGTATATCACCACTATGTTGCATAAAACTAATATGGTCCCCAAATATCTCAGAAACTTGCATGCTCTGAATCTGAAGTATGCTCA
>NW_005282301.1:0-459 GCF_000412655.1 Myotis brandtii
GTGACCTCTCCGCCCCACCTCGCATCACGTGAGCCACAGTGGCTTTGAACATAGTGAGAACCCGGGCTCCCTCTGCCTGGAACCGTCTCTCCCCGGCTCTCTGCATGAGCCTCTCCTGCACCCTCATTTCTCAGGCCTTGGCATCCCTCACCACCCGCCGAGGGTCCTCCTGCATCTTCCTTGCGGATAATGCTCCATTCCTCACAGAGCTTATCACACGTAGGATTGCTTTATTTTCTCTTCACTGTCGTGCTCACCTTGCACCTTGCAGAGTGCCGACCCCATGGCGAGGGCTCGGTAAATACTAGTTTCAGCCATGAACAACGAATGAGCTGACATTTATGTATGTATGTATGTATGTATTTATTTTGGAGCGTTTAATTGGGCTTGTGTGGCATGAGGCCACACTGCCCCCTAGAGGTGCTCTGGGCAACTGGTCTGCCCAGCCCCTGACTGTCT
>NW_005282302.1:0-459 GCF_000412655.1 Myotis brandtii
AAGTGCCTCCCTATAATATGGTGGTGTTCTTATTAAATGTATTGGCCTGATTGGTCAGCTGTGAGCTTTAAAAAAAAAAGAAAATGAGACTGAAATTAATCTCACACATAAAATAATTCTCCACAGCTCTAGTGCTTCCATATGTTTTTAGGCTATTGATATTTACATACATCAGAATAATTAACTCTGGGACATGAATTCTTATGACTGTCTAAAAACATTTCGAGGGTGTATACTAAAGAGTTTCTGCTTTTCAGAATTGCTCATGAATCATTGTAATAAGTGAAACAAAGACAAGAACTACCCATTTTTATTCATTGCCATTTTCATAGAATCAATGGAACAAATATTACTTTCTCTGCAAAGAGATCAACATGGTTTTCCTCCCAGATATTTTGTTTCCTATTGCAATGTTTGTATGTATCTATGTTTAAATGTTTATGTGTACATGTAAAAAAA
>NW_005282303.1:0-459 GCF_000412655.1 Myotis brandtii
CTCTTTCACCCCCCTAGTTAGTATAGCACCACACTAGACATCAGTAGTCGATATGCAATAAACTAGAGAGCGTTCCACGCCAGGTATTTAACGCTCACAGCAACCCTATGAGGTTTTACAGATGAGGAAACTAAGGCGAAGACTGGTGAGTGACTTGCCTGCTAACACATACCAAGTGGCAGAACCAGGATTCAAGCACTGCACCTCCATGTCTGGGAGAGGAACCAACTCCCGGCTTCAATGCTGTCCCACCCCCTCCCCCTCTTAACTGGCTCATCGTTCAGACCTCGGGTTAAATGTCACTTCCTCGGGGAACCCTCTCCGGAGAGCCCTTCCTAGGTCAGATGCCTGGGCCCAAGTGTTTTGTTTTTGTTTTTGTTTCTGTTTCTATTCTGTTGTTTTTAATAATTCTTTACTGTTAGAAGTATTTCATATGTCCCCTTTTTCCTCCATTGACCC
>NW_005282304.1:0-459 GCF_000412655.1 Myotis brandtii
TATCTCTCCCTTTTCCTTCCTCTCTGAAATTGATAAAGATGTATTTTTTTAAAAAACAACATTTATGGAAAATTTTAGGATAGACAAAAATAGAATAGCTCCATACAATCAGAGTTCCTACTGGTTCTCTGGTCTCATCCCCCACACCCCATAGCTTACTTCCCTCCACCAGCAATGCAGATGCTCAGATACCTGAAGCACATTCGGACCTCAAGGCCTTCTCCCCTGCTCTTCCCCAGCCTTCTCCATGGCCTGCTTTCCCACTCGCTTTAGCTCTCTGATGAATACTATCAGAGAGGCCTTCCCTGAGCACCCTGCACAAAACAACCCCTCCCTCCCCACCAGCCTCGCTCTTGATCTTCATCCCTGCTTCATTTTTCCTTTGTGGCACTCATCACCATCTGACAGATATGTTTGCATTTCTGCCTCTCCTACCAACACTTGAGTTTTCTGAGAGGA
>NW_005282305.1:0-459 GCF_000412655.1 Myotis brandtii
GGTGGGGTCGCGCGCCTCCGGGTGTACGGCGTCGGACACAAGGACTGGGCGTCCGCCGACCCCAAAGAGCCAGTGGACCTGGCGGCCATGGCCAGCGGGGGCGCCTGCGTGGGGTTCAGTAACGCCCATTTTGGGCACCCCAACAAGATGATAGGTGAGAAGGCGCCCCAGGGCTGGCGTTTATCCGGGTGTCCGGGCACCAGGGGAGCCCCCCAGTGTGGTGTGAGGGGCCCCCTGCCGTGGATGCGGCCAAGCGTCCGTCTGTGGGACCTGGTGCCCTTACGATGGGAGGCCAGTAGCGTGGTTCCGGCTTAAGCAGCTGGTCTGAAAGGAAACGGACAACCCCTCACCCCGGGTCGCTCGGGACTTGGCTGGAACACGAGCTGAAGGGGAGAGGCGGGCAGCAGGGCCGGGGCAGCTCCCTTCCCGGTGGGCGGTCCTCGCGGTTAAGATCAGGCC
>NW_005282306.1:0-459 GCF_000412655.1 Myotis brandtii
GTGAATGACAGCACCAGCGTCTGGTAGAGCCTTTATTGTGCAGAAAGGCTTTCTGCTGATTGTCTTGGCGACGGTATCAGAACAAAAGCAGAAACGGCTGCAGGTTCGACAATACAAGCATCGCTGCCCAGGCTCACTCCACCCGTCCCCGGGGCAGACCAGGCACCAGGCAGGCGACCATGACGTCACCTGTGCCCAGGCCCTGACGGCCGGGAGGGAGGGAGGGAGTTCAAGGTGGGCCCTCGTCACAGTCTGCGTGCCGAGCCGTCTACGCGGGAAAGGCCGTCCCGGACGGAGCAATCCCTTCACCGTGAACCTGGTGAGCGGGGCCGCCGGTGTGTCATTCACCTGCAGCACATACATGGCCCGGCCGCTCCGACCTGGACCCGGCGGGCGCGGGCGCCTGTCTGTGATAGTGTTTCCTCCCGACCCTGAGGCGCCCGTGTGCCCAGATGAACC
>NW_005282307.1:0-459 GCF_000412655.1 Myotis brandtii
TAGTATTATTTCATTTCAACTTCATTCTACTCTATTCAGGAGATAAATGAAGAAAGAGGCCAGAAAGGTTGGGTCAATTGCCTAAGAGTAATGGCTGAGCTAGGACACCCCTTAGCATTGTCCTCTTGAGTTCTGCCTAACTCACAGGTCCCTCTGATCTATGAAGGTTCTCTGCCACTGCTTACAGGATGTCAGGATTCCACATCCACTAATCAACTATTTTGTTTTCTAGGCATGGTTTAGGCATAAGAGGTACCAATGAAAGATATTGCTCCTGCCTTCATATGGAACATCTGCTGCCCAAAGCAGCAGAAAAAGTCAACCAGGTGTGGCAATTGGCCTTGTAACCTATTTTCAATAGTAAAAGAGCCCAGCCTATGTGGGTCAGTGGTTGCCTGGCTCAGTGATTGAAGGTCGACCTTTGAACCAGGAGGTCATGGCTTGATTCCTGGTCAGGGC
>NW_005282308.1:0-459 GCF_000412655.1 Myotis brandtii
TTTTTTTATCAGTCCTGAGCTCTCATTCTAAGTTTTTCCTAGTTCTGATCTTTTACTAGTAAATTTGTTTTGCTTTTAGCACGTTATTAAATAACCTTTCACATTCAGTTATTAAATCCTTCGAGTAATGGGCAGGATATAAGGGCATAACATTAGTTATGAAAGGTCTCTTGACTATATACCAGCTCAAATACAAGAAAATAATACTGACACAGAAGTATTAGGGCCAAGTATTATATAAAGTCATCTGCAAAGCAAAAATCTACTGCCTTTACATCATTAGCCTAAATTAATTGCAATCACTTTTGCCACCTGAACCTTCTGCCCCCTCAGTTGCACAAATAACTTGATCATCTCAAGCTCTTCTGTATGATGACAACATGAATCACACTGGGATTTTAGTAAAACTCTGTCATTATTTCCATTAAAATGTGTGTGTGTGTGTGTGTGTGTGTGTGT
>NW_005282309.1:0-459 GCF_000412655.1 Myotis brandtii
TTTTTTTGACTGCCAGTTTAGAATAGCTAGGCTCTTGCTCCCATGTATTGCCGGAAATAATCAAGAATTTGCAGAATGTCCCACTGTTCCCAAGGGAGAGTATGGTCTGGATCAGTCTGACCTATGATTCTCATCCTGTTCGTTCCTACTGTTAATGGGAATAAGTAAGAAATGTGAAATGACTAGACACCACCACAGGCCGCACGGTGTAGCAAAAGGCTAATTTGTTTTTGATCTACCCCTTATGGGTAAACCTCTGACTCAGAGCATCTTGCCTTCTCTCCGGGGACTCCAGTAGCTAAGTGGATGAAACACCTGAATATCACGCAGCAGAACTTGGATTCATTTCTTCTCTCTTCTTTTCTACCTCTTTGTACTAAACATCTGTTTTCCCTGTGGAAGCCTGAATTCAGCAGCAGCAGAACAACATAACAATCATATATGTGTATGTATGTGTAT
>NW_005282310.1:0-459 GCF_000412655.1 Myotis brandtii
TTTAAAAAAATAGACCTAAAAAAAATAAAAAATAAAAATCATAATGTTGAAAAAAAGTTTATTATATCAGAACCAACAAAGAGATTGGACAACTCCATTCTCTTTAGCTTAAGCTGTCCACCATCCCAAGACTATAAATGAGTCTAACCTAACATAGATGCTGTTTCTTCACTACCCCAAACCCTGAAAACCACTAGACAAGCCTAACCCCACCAGACATACCTGTGCCCATACATGTTAGCCAGTAGAGGACAATTCTATTCTGTATAAATGTCAGCCATACTCCTGAAAGGTGAGAGTGGGGAGAGGGTTAACTATGTGAGTCTTCCAAAGAGGTCTGCCACCCACTCCTTTTATCAATATCCTATATAATAAAAGCCCAGTGACCAAAGCAGTGGAATGACTAGAACGACCAGAAACTAGGGCGATCAGGCAGGCAGGCGAGTGGTTAAGGGTGAT
>NW_005282311.1:0-459 GCF_000412655.1 Myotis brandtii
CAGTTGTATCTGTCATGAGCTATTATGTATATAATCTCCCTTCCAGCTTAGCAACCTACTCCTGGGACTTTATCCAACAGAAATAAAAAACATTGTTTTTAAGGATATATGTTCATAGATGTTGGCTGGAGCCTTGTTTGTGAGGGCAAACGCTGGAAATAGAGTAGATACTCATGAATATGGAAGTGATTGAATACATTAGGTGCAGCCATACAAAGAAATATTATGTAGCCATTAAATGGAAATGAATGAGAGCTATTCCTGTGAACATGAAGAATTTCCATGAAGTATTTATTGAGAGGGAAAAAGAAGAGGAGGAAAAGTATCTTTCATGATCCATTTCTTTTTGGTAAAAATTATACCACTGTGCATTTGTATATATACACATTACCCATATGTGTCTAGTTAAGAATTTAGAGGCTCTAGCTCAGTGGTCGGCAAACTGTGGCTCGGCAAACC
>NW_005282312.1:0-459 GCF_000412655.1 Myotis brandtii
AATTACAAGTTTTTAAATATTGTTTTTCAAAGCCACATTATCTTTCATAATTAATTAAACATGTATCCATTGTTGGGCATTTAGGTTGTTTTCACACACATGACAGTCATGGTTATTTAATTCTGCTGAAGATGAGAGAATTCCCAGCTTCCACACTATACCAGTCCTGGGCCTCAGGCTCATTCCTTATCCTCCTCTGCTCTGCTCCATGCTACAGGTCCCAGCATCCTCTGGCTGCTGGCTGAATTCACCGAATGGAAGGCACTAACAGAAGAATTACAGGACAGGGGCAAGGAAGATGCTAGCTATTTCTCCCTTCCATCCATGCTGGATGGTTTGTCTGGCAGCAGCCATGCCTCCTCCTTCACTCCAGCTCTCATCAGACAGATCCCCCACATGACCCAACTCCTTGGCTCAAGTAACACTCCCTCCTCTGTCTCTCTCTCCCAGGTTAAGAGA
>NW_005282313.1:0-459 GCF_000412655.1 Myotis brandtii
GCTGAGCGCTTCTGCGTTTACTGGCTCCTTAGTCATCACAGCCACCCAACTGAGCAAGCCCTCGCTTTCATGTCACCTCCTTTGCTTTGTATCTTTTTCTTTAAAAATAAAACAAAGCACTACATGCATGGCTAAAGCCCAGCCGTCGCTCCTTCCTGGTGGCAGCTATCACTCTGAAGTGTTGGGGATTACCCTCGTGCATATTTTGTACTTTTAACAAATGTTCGTTTTCCTAAACAGGTATCAGTGTTTTGTGTATTTTAAAACATAAATGATGCCTGGCCAGTGTGGCTCAGTGATTAGAGCATTGGCCCATGCACCAAAGGGTCGTGGGTTCAATTCCCGGTCAGGACACATACATTGGTTGCAGGTTTGGTTTGGGAGGCAACCAATCGATGTTTCTCTCTCCCCTGCCCCCCTCTTCCCTTCCTCACTTCCACTCTCTATAAAATCAATGGA
>NW_005282314.1:0-459 GCF_000412655.1 Myotis brandtii
CCTACTTCTGCCCCACCTTGTATAGCTGTCGTAGCTAAGGACCATGCATTTGTATTTAACTCTGAAACACAAGTGATGCTAAATTTCTCAGAAGCACAGCTGATTAACTCTTCAAACAGGAGCCAAACTGCAATCCAATTTCTGATTTTTAATTTTTGGTTATTGCCAGGAGTGCACTAATCCTTGCTGTGATGCCAACAAGTGTCTGTTGAAGCCAGGATTTACTTGTGCAGAAGGAGAATGCTGTGAATCTTGTCAAGTAAGATCCGTTGCTAGCTCCAGATTTCTCTGTCTGTAGTTGATTATGTGAACAAAGGACCAACGGGCTGTCTGACCACTAAAATCCTTTGCCACGAATCCCAGACTCGGGCTCGGCTTGCTTGTACACAACAGCACCTCTTCTGAGATGCTCTGACTTCTAAGTACTGGGCAGTGTTTTGGTCTGGGAAGTGGAGAAGT
>NW_005282315.1:0-459 GCF_000412655.1 Myotis brandtii
GGTGAGGAAGAGTTCACCAAGTTGACAAGGTGCATCAAGGTGCTTCTAGGCAGGGAGAACCTCTATGAAAGTGTGACCATGACTTTTTGGGGTAGAGCATGCAAATACTTGTATGGACTAAGTTCTATTATTTTTTCATGACTTAACATTATTCTTAGAATTATAAAGGCTGAGAGTGTCAAAGCTCCTTAAAAGGCACAAACATCCATCTGATGATTAAATTGCCAGCTACAGCATTCCTTGTGAAAGATTGGAAGTCTCATTGTAATATTGGTCATTTTCAGAGTTATTCTAGGTATTGTGTGCACCAGTAGACATGAGTTCTCCATAGGAGCAACCAAGGTGGAGGGACAAGGACAAATAAACTCAGATTTTTGTTTCCAAGAAGACTACACTCTAGTGGGTGGAGGGTGCACAAACACACACAAAAAGTAAAACAAATGGTATAATAGAAGATGG
>NW_005282316.1:0-459 GCF_000412655.1 Myotis brandtii
AAACAAACAAACAAGCAAGCAAATCAAGGAGAGAGAAAGAGGAAAAGGATGGGGAAAGGTTTAAAAAAGATTTTTAAAAAATTAGCTTTATCATTTCAAACATTATTAACATATGAACAAAGATTGTATTTGGTTGCTTTTGTTTGCTTGTTTTTGTTTTTCTATAATGTGTGGATTTTGGATTCCTTTAATAGGAAGACCTTTCTGTAATAGTTTCATGGCATAAGTGATAGTAGGGAGGAATGGTATTTGACTAATGAAGATAATTATTTCTAGCTCTCAGCTCCCTGGAGTATGTATCTGATGTGTGTGTGTGTGTATGTGTAGACATAGATATGTAGATGTACAGATCATTAAAATATACTATGAAATCACATATACCAAGTTGTTTCTAATTGCTCTTATTTTTAAACTATAGGCCCGATGCACGAAATTCATGCATGGGTAGGGTCACTAGGC
>NW_005282317.1:0-459 GCF_000412655.1 Myotis brandtii
TGCAGTGATACTGGCTTCTGCTGAGACCCCTGAAAACGAAACCCCAGAGACAGCACCCCGGGGACATTAAAACTCAAGCCAGTAAGTGTTGGAGATGATGTTTTAAAGGACGGTTTGCACAACATAAAACTCATAACTCAAAAGATGGTAGCACAGACGCAGTCTTCCCTGAGACTGTGAATCGGGAGACGGTTTACTGCAGGAGCAGGTGTTAACACACACATTTATTTGTGGGGGGAAGCAGATGCCATCTAGAAATTTGGTTTGAGGACATTGAGTTCCAGGTCATTCGTCTACTTTGTGACTTTTTGCCCAACTATAGTGTGACAGCGAGGGTATTTTTGAGGCATGTAAGTGCTTGGCTGGCAGGAGACTACACCACTGAGTCTTCAAGGCAATGGCTCCGGAGTCTGAAACAGCCACGCACAGGGGTGCAGCGTGCACACTGCATTAAACACC
>NW_005282318.1:0-459 GCF_000412655.1 Myotis brandtii
ATTAGGTGGTGGTGAGGTTTGCACAACTTTATAAATATACTAAAAACTCTATTGTACACGTTAATACAGTAAATTTTATAGATATGAATATCTCACTTTAAGAAATTATGTGATAAAAAAAGGGGGAGTGGAAGCTATTGAACTATTGATAAACAGAGCACACTTATTTTACCTCCCTTTGGGTCAGCAGCAGCGGCCTTCATCTACCTGGACCCTGTCTTGCCTTTTTCCTACTCACTAACCTCCCCCAGATTCATTCTGTCTCCAGCCTGGCATTGCTGCTCTCCTGATACCCTCCAGCCCTACTCTCTCAGACCCGGGCTCAGATCCTGGGACAAATATGCCTCTGAAAAAGGCCTCTGATTATCTCCAGGGTTATCTAGCTATAAACCCTCTTTAACTCAGAAATTTAAGGGCAAGACTTCTGAGTTGCTATCCTATGTAAGAGCAATTTTCAAC
>NW_005282319.1:0-459 GCF_000412655.1 Myotis brandtii
TTGTAACCTGTTGCAGTTTTCATGTGCCCAGTGTGGATACTTGAAGTTTACGGTTCTGATAAAATCTTAATATTATTATGTGACGAGATTGAGAATGATCATGGAGATCTTTACACACATTGATTCTTCCTGTTCTGTGACCAAATCTGTAAGTGTTTTCAAAACTAATGTTTAGTTTTACAGAGAAATTGTGTACCAAATTTGCTGCAATTTCCTGGTGTGATAGACTGATTTCAGAACTATGGTATATACATATTTTTTACACATACACACTCATGTGCACACACGCCCCAAACCGCTCTCTTGTTACTTCAATGTTCCTTCAAGTATGGTACATGACTGAAAAAGTGACAACTTTTCAAAATACCTGATGAAACAGAAGAATTATTAGAAGATGTTTTATTCCCTATAAAAGCTCTAACATGCCCTAGCTGGTTTGGCTCAGTGGATACAGCATCA
>NW_005282320.1:0-459 GCF_000412655.1 Myotis brandtii
CCTTCAGCAGGTGCCTTGACCTGGGCTGGGGATCCAACCTACAACCCAGGTACATGTCCTTGACCGGGAGTTGAACCTGCGACCCTTTGGTATGAGGGCCTGATGTTCTAACCATTTAGCACACTGGCCAGGGTGAAGTCACTTGACTTTAAAGCACCTACTATGTGCTGAAGAGCGTGGACTTTGGGTCAGACAAGCCTGGGGGTCGCTGGCTGCCCCGCTTGCTGTGTGACTATGGCAAGTGGCTTCCCCTCTCTGAGCCTTGGGGGAATGACGATGTGGGGCTGCCAGGCTCTGATTACTGGCAGCTCGAACCAAGTATTTGTCATCTTGGAGGAGGCCAGAATGTCACCATTCTGTGGCGGGACATGCCTGAGCCCAAGCTGGTCAGACCTGGGGCCGAGTCCTGGCTTCTCCCTGGATGAGTGACTCAGTTTGCTCTCTGTAAACTGGGGCGAG
>NW_005282321.1:0-459 GCF_000412655.1 Myotis brandtii
AATAAATAAATAAATAAATAAATAAATAAATAATCTTCTAAAGCAGATATGCTGAGATTTAAGGTATGATTCATCCTGAGATAAAATTTATCTCCAGCTGTGTCTGTGAAATAAGATGAGTTATGTGCTTTCCAAAATATAATGAATAAGCATAGGATAGACATTCTCATTCCAAAAGGAAGAAAAAGGAAAGAAGAAAAGGTGATGGGTTCCAAACAAGTTCAAAATCTAGTAAGGTGAATTTCATCAGATTTTAAGGCTTATAAATAACAAAAAGTTAATTTTCACTGTTCTGGAGCCTGGAAGTTCAAGATCAAGGCACCTGCAGATTCAGTGTCTGGTGAGGGCCTGCTTTCTGGTTTATAAATGGCTGTCTTTTGACTGTGTCTTCACATAGTGGAAGAGGCTAGGGAGTTCTGTGGGATCTCTTTTATAAAGCAGTCATTCTATTCATGAGGG
>NW_005282322.1:0-459 GCF_000412655.1 Myotis brandtii
CCCCAAAACCTCTAATTGCTCAAACCATGTACAGTACTAGTTCAGTACTAAATGAGGAAAATAAAACAGATATTCTTAAATTATAAGAATAATTTAGGTAGTTAGTCCAGGGAAGCTACAATGAGAAAAAGATGGAAGAGAAACTTGAGTTAGAGCTGGGGGTGAAAACACACATGCACCTTGCCTCCTATATCATGTATGTTCAAGTACAAGCTCAACTTCCAGGACTAAGAACAGACCTTAGAATGCAAAAAATTATTATATGTGACATATTTTCCCCCCAATTTTGACATTATAAGTGAACATCTCTAAGTAACATCACTGGATCTAAAAATGGCAGTTTGGCACCGGGCTGGGTGTCCCAGATGGTTGGAGCATCTTCCTGTACAACAGAAAGGTTTCAGGTTCAAGACCCAGTTAGTCAGGGTACATACTTAGGTTGTGGGTTCTATCCCTGGT
>NW_005282323.1:0-459 GCF_000412655.1 Myotis brandtii
GTCGCTACATATTATGTTGAACTTGTTGAGGGGTTTGGACCATGGTCTTAAGAAGGGTTCTGAGGCTGAATCTAGGCTTGAAAGGAAAGATCGGTTAGTGATGTGTGGTGTGGGATGGAGCACTGTGGGATCCTTCCTGTGTGTTTTCCTTCTTTGGCTTAAAGGATGTTGTGTTAACTCAAAACCTGAATTCTGGCTGTGCTGCTGTCTTGCTGTATGACTTTTCACTTAGCCATGCAACCACTCTACCTGAGCTACTTCACCAACAGGTATCAACAGTGAGCGCATAGATCACCAATACATGTGAGCAGTGGTGATGAGGATTGAGGTGGATGTCAACAGATAAATGTGAATATTCTATGACATTTGGAGTTCTTGAGGAAGCAAGAAAAATTTAATGCCTTAGTTTTAGGAATAATGTCCCCTTACCTCTATTTCTAAGCAAATATTTATATAAAG
>NW_005282324.1:0-459 GCF_000412655.1 Myotis brandtii
ATATATCCATCTACTTTAGCCCTTTAAAGAACTTTTTTGTGCATCTTGCTGATCATGAAGGAATATCAAGAAGGATTAGATTAGCTGTTGCTGTTTCTTAATTTTATAAGCTTAGATTCCTGCATTATGACTAAAACTGGAGGCAAATGAGTTTGAAAGTATTGAAATAATTGCTAATTAACCACCAGTGTGAACTTATCATGTTGTTAAAAAAATAAACATTTTCATTAAAGGACTCATACCTTGTCTTTCTCTAGTGTGAAAAGAAATGACTTAGCCCTCTTAACATTTCCTTACACCTCCCCTGTACCCAAACAGGTTATATTGCTGGGAAAAAACAACAGCCCACAGGCATGCTGACAGATCTCACTTTAACTTCATAACCACACCTGGCCAGTGTGGCTCAGTGATTGAGCGTCAACTCATGAGCCAGGAGGTCAGGGTTCAATTCCCTGTCAG
>NW_005282325.1:0-459 GCF_000412655.1 Myotis brandtii
GGCAATTACAAATAAAGCCACTATAAACATTCACTTATACAGATTGTGTGAACATACATTTTCATTTCTCTTGGGTACATACCTAGGATTGAGATTTCTGAGTTGTACAGTGGGTCTATGTTTAATTTGACAAGAAACTGCCCAACTTTTTTTCCAAAGTGACTGTACATTTTGCACTTCCACCAACAATTTAGAAGATTTCCAGTTGTTCCCCATGCTTATAAAAACTTGGTATGGTCAGTTTTGTTTTCATTTTTAGCTGTTCTAGTAAATGTGTGGAAGTATCTCATTGTGGTTTTATTGGTTGACTTCTCAGAAATTCAGTCATCTCATAATGGCACATTTACATTGCATTTTAATCTTGGGATTGCTAAATATTAAATGAAGAAACGAATCCTTCATTTTCCTGTAGACAAAGAGCCTCAACAAATGGACGTGAGCTGACCTCCTTATACCACT
>NW_005282326.1:0-459 GCF_000412655.1 Myotis brandtii
GCCTCCTCTCGCCTGACCCTCGCCACCACCCTGAGGCCAGAGGAGGAAGATGAGGCAGAGGAGGATAGAGCCCTTTGGAGGTGAAGTCCCTGGCCCGAGGCCTGAGAGCCGGCAAGCGGCCCAAGTTCTTGGACCAGGCGCAAGGCCCCAAGAACAAGCTAGCCGAGGGCTTGGCATGAAGTAGGTGCTTAATAAAGACTCTCTTTTTTCGATCCTGCCCTTCTCCCTCCTTCCCTTCCAGCCCACAGTCATGCTGAGCCCCAATCTGAGGGTCACCTCTGGCCAGGGCTAAGGTGGATGGACAGTGCTTGAGGCCAAGGCTCCCAGGTGGTTGGGCGGGGCAAGACCTAGGCTGAACCTGACTTCCATCCCAGCTGAGGTCCTCCCTTCCCTCCTCTTCCTCATCTTCCTCATGCCTCAGCCTCTGTGTGCTCCCTCAGGTATTTGGGGATGTGAGAA
>NW_005282327.1:0-459 GCF_000412655.1 Myotis brandtii
TTTTTTTAAGTCCCCTCATCTTCTATTTGGTTTGCAGTGGTCCCATTTGTAGTGGAAAGGCAGAATTAATGTTTAGTTCTTTCCTTTTATTTACTCATTTTCAAAATAAGTTGATTCATGGGAATCCTCCAATGTGACCAGTTTGTTGTGGATTTTCAGGTGACATTATGAACTCATGAATGTTCATGTATATGTATGTGCAGGTAGATGTATCTGAGTCCATTGCAGTCACCACACCTTTCTTCAAGGTGTCCTATTTTGGGCAGGTGGGAATCTCTTCAAGTTTGGCTTCTAAGTCCCTCAGACAGGACTGTAGTGTTCTTGGATAGCTTCCTCACCTGGTATGGCGGGGAGTACTAGATCATATTTCCCATTTCCTTCTCCAAATACAGAATCAACCATTTCTCCAAGAAGCCTGATTCCTTTAGTGGAAAAGGTATTTGAAGAGTAGAAGTGAGA
>NW_005282328.1:0-459 GCF_000412655.1 Myotis brandtii
GGATATAGCAAGAACAAGTTGAGATTTATAGGCAAGCAGCAGGATGGAGGTAAGTGGAGAGAAAATTACTAAGGGGAAACATCAGGGTTGGGGGATTCTTGCTACATGCACTGAACATGACTCTTGCTGAAGGCAGGCCAGAGTAATACATTATCCAGAGGGGGGATGAGGAATTCGATCAGATATAGAGGGCTAGGGATTCTCTCTAAACCAACTCAGCAGGATTCTTGCTACAACTGGACTGGTCTAGCCCATAGCCCAGACCTGGTCAGAAGGAGGACACAGAAAAGCCTTTGTCACGTTTGCTCAAGGATAGAGACTTTGTCAGTACCCACCAATAATTTTTGACAGTGGTACATAAACTAGAGAGAGAAAGGCTTAAGGTTGAGACGAGGTAGGAACCTGAGAGGCAAGTCAGAAGGGTTTTGTCCAGGAAGGAGTAGGCAAGAACCTAGACCA
>NW_005282329.1:0-459 GCF_000412655.1 Myotis brandtii
CTTTCTTGGAAAAGGTTGAACACCACAGTTCGATGTGCGCTTGGTCCTCTGTCTTCCAGGGAATGGCGGTGTCTCGCCTCTCACGCTGTCCAGAGGAACGTGCATAGATGTTAATATTTATTGCTCTCCACTGACATGCAGTTCAGTCTTCAGACCATCCGACTCCTGGCCACCCTTTGAACACGTTTTGGGAACATTTTCATTAAAACCAAGGATGTCTTAGAAATGTTTAATTAAAAGTTAAAACTAAAAGAGAAAACAAAAATGTTTTCTTTGCACCAGCAGATTGAAGACTTTGTGAAAAATAAAAAATTAAAACTTGCATAGTTAATGTAAAAGTTACAAAATTCCAGTTATAAAATGAGTAAATCATGAGGATACAATGTACAACATGGCGACAATAGTTAATAATCCTGTATTGCATATTTGAAAGTTGCTAAGAGTAAATTTTAAAAGTTC
>NW_005282330.1:0-459 GCF_000412655.1 Myotis brandtii
CCTGCCTTTGGGCCTCTCCCAGTCACTACCCGGCCTTCCCCAACTATCAAACCCTTACTTCTAGCTCCATGCACTAACGCTGTGGTTCTTAAACTTACGGAATCATACCACATGCATCCCTTTGCACCTGGATTCTTGCTCTCAGCACTTGTGACTGAGGTGCATCCAGGCTGGTGCATGTACCGTAGATGACTCATTTTCTTTGGTGCTTAGTATTCCACAGCATGACTATATCACAACCTATTTTTCCATTCTACTGAGGTGTTTTGAGTTTGGGACTATAACAAACAATGCTGCTGTCTATGAACATTCTTGAACATGTCTTTTGGTAGACATATGTATGCGTTTCTGTAGGGCATGTACCTAGGAGTGGTAATGCTAGGCCATAAGTATATGTATACTCAGGTTTAACAGACATTGTTGGACTGCTTTCCAAAGCTGTTGCCCCAATTTATGCTC
>NW_005282331.1:0-459 GCF_000412655.1 Myotis brandtii
GGTGCCTGAACACAGGTAGCTGTGGCCCTGGTAGCTTGTGGAAGTTCTCTTCTGATTGCTTTTATTTTCTTGTGGAACAGGACATGGCATGAGCAACTTGAGAGTAAAGAAAGGATAGGAGGGATAGGAAACTTGAGGAGAGAGAAGGTATGAAATTGTTGAATGAGAGAATGAAGAAACTGCAGAGACATCATGGAAGGCAGTATTCAGGGCACATTTGATAGTTAGTGATCATGAATTTAAAGTGAAACCAGTCAAGGTCAACTGCATTGTGGATCTGGTGAAGGCACTGACTTGGATTTAATAATATTGTGATTGACCAAGTGAGGCCTACAAAGGGAACTAGGTATGGGGGTATTTGGGTTTATGAAAGGAAATACAGTAATTGACTATGGAATTTAACCTTTTGGGGGGAAATAGGAAGTTGTGGGGGGGGGGGGGGGAAAGAAAATGAAAAGG
>NW_005282332.1:0-459 GCF_000412655.1 Myotis brandtii
ATCATATTAACTTTTAGAACACAATATGTGAGATAGGAAAGTAATTATAGGTGTACCTGTGTATTTCTTCTTCCCTTATATAAGACCCTCAAGGCCATCTTTAAGATGCTAAGTAGTTTGAAGTATGAAAGACAGGGAATGGCTTCTTTTTGTCTGCAAGGATATCCTTGTCATAAAGTTACACAGGCTTTGGAAAGTCAAGGTTAAATCTAATTTAGTTAACATTAGGAAATGTAGCTTTCATTAAGTCTTGAATTTTCATTCATATTATCATTTTGTAAGTGATACTGATAGCTCTGGGACAATCATGCAAGAAAAATGTATGCCTTTATAAGTGAGTTACTTAATAGAAGACACTAAACATTTGTTTTATGAGGTAAACATTGCTATCAAGCTGACATTTAAAAAGGATGGGCTTCTAAGTGTCTCTTTTTTCAGAAATGATGTAAACAATCTCTA
>NW_005282333.1:0-459 GCF_000412655.1 Myotis brandtii
AAAAACCACTATAAAATAAAGAGTGAACAACTTGGTTCTTAAAAATGAGAGAGAAGTGAAACATTCCTATATAATGCCCATGCATTGCCTAGTTGCAGTATTGTCTGAAATTGTTGCCTTTCTAATAAATAAAGATGTTTGAAATATAGTTTTGTCTTTGCACTTTCAGTTTCCTTGTGATAGAAATATGTGTACCTTGATATACCCCATGCCATTGAAGTCAAGTAAACTGTCAGAAAACCTGAGGACTTTAAGAGCACCAGAACAAGATTAAACTACTTTCCCCCTCTTATTCTCCAAGTGAGAACAGCCCCTTCGTTTCGAACCGAATCATGACAGTATAGGAAGTAAATCAGAATCTTGGCTAAAATTAGATCTTGCTAATCTGGAGCTGTAAGTTTATGTATCAAGTGTTCTGCTTAAAGTTTCCACAGAGAGTTACTGCAAAGAATTTCTGCA
>NW_005282334.1:0-459 GCF_000412655.1 Myotis brandtii
CTTTGCATATTTGTATTAGAGTAAAAGGCTCCCAATGGCTTTGAAACATTTTTATTTATAATAAATGTAAGCACTCTCTTTCTAGACCCAGGTGAAGCTGTTTTCATAAATAGACAAATTCTTTAAATATGATTTTATGGAGTGGGATTATACATACTGTTAGAGTTAGGAAAATCTTTACTACGGTTTTGTAAAGTTTATTATGATGAGATTTATAATAAATAGCTTGGTATGGAAGCAACTCAAGGTCTAGTTGTTTTTTGGCCCCAGTAACTTTGGTGAATACCGTAATTCAGTGTCTTTGCGCAGCAGCTCTTCCTCGTCTTTACAACAGGTCTTGTATAATGTCCTGTACTTATGCCAATAACTGCAATAAATAGATACTGAAATGCAATATATTCTATGCAAATTTTAAATATAACATTCTATATGAAACAAGATTTATATGAATCACTAAAA
>NW_005282335.1:0-459 GCF_000412655.1 Myotis brandtii
AAGCTTATTTTTCATTGGCGTGCTATTATCTAAAACCATATTTCTTTCACTTGATTCACATTGTTCTGAGGGTCTTATTATCCAAAGGTTTGTAAGTGAAATAGATATTTTTTATACTTTTATCTGTATCATCCCTTATAGTTAGATGTTTATCTTTCATATTGTATTGATATTTAACTCAAATTCAAATATAACTTTTAGATATGCTACCTTCATTCCTTTCAGAAGAAGACAGGTATGATAAACAAATAAAATGAAACCATACCTACTCTTTAAAATATCTCTGAAATATCTCCTCTTCCATGAGGTCTTTTTATAACTACAACTAGGGTCCTGGCACACAAAATTTGTGCATGGGTGCGGTCCCTAGGCCTGACCCACAATCAAGGCCATCTTTCCCGGCTGCCCTGCAGCTGGCCCCAACCCCCCTCTTCCACCCACTCCCGGTTCCCTGTTCAC
>NW_005282336.1:0-459 GCF_000412655.1 Myotis brandtii
GCCAGGTCTGCCTTAGGCCTTTTTGTCATATGTACCACTTGAATGGAAAAAGGTAAGTGAAGGATACCTGGATAAGGAATTTTCCCATAGGTGACGATTTCATACAGGAGAATTCCGAAGGACCACACATCAGACTTAATAGTGAAACATCCAAAGTTGATTGCTTCTGGAGCGGTCCACTTGATGGGGAATTTAGCACCTAAGAGAGAAGACACAGGCGTCTTATTTGGGCCTCTGAGCTGACACAAAAAGGTCATGGCCATGTGACCCTCATAATTTCCTTCTCTTGAGAAAATTATATATATATATATTTTGAATAGGCAACACACACAGTACAAAATAGAGATGATACAAAATGTCCTACTTAAAATGTTGGCCTCCCTCCTCTGTTTCCCATTTGGGCATTTCCCTGTGAAGAAGTAAAGTTTCTTGTGTCTCCTCCCAGAGATATCCTAACCA
>NW_005282337.1:0-459 GCF_000412655.1 Myotis brandtii
CTTGAGTCAAAAAGTTTGCCCACCCCTGGTCTAATGCTTAGCTCTACCATTAAAATTATTTTCTCTCTATTTTTAAACAAATAGAGATGGGTCAGATGATCTAAACCCTTTAGTAGTTCATTGTTTATAGATTATTGATATATTAAATTTAAATTCAAAACCTGTGATTTTTCTAAAAACAAGCATAAATCATAAGGAAAGAGCTACATAAGTATATCTGTCTGTTAAAATAAACTTTTGATATAATTGTTTTCGTAGTAATAAATTAAGAGCTACCATTTTTTGATTATTTATAACTTCTTTATAAATATTATTTTCAATTTTTTCCAAATTACAAAAATACAGAATATTTGTAACTGTAAATCCTCAGATGAGGATTAACAAGAAAAATAAAAGTATTTGTCACATGAAATTTCATAAGAGTAAGAAGAAAAAGTGTAAACATTAATAAAGCTCACT
>NW_005282338.1:0-459 GCF_000412655.1 Myotis brandtii
GGCCGACACTCTATCCACTGAGCCAACCAGTTAGGGCTAGAGCTGGGTTTTATAATTAAGTGCAGTTTCACTTATTTTGTATCCTGCAGATTTCAAGTATACAACTTGCCGGCAATTACTGTTCACAGAAAACGGAAATTTCACTATAAACTGAACACTGTAAATTTGCTAACTCAGTATACAGCTAATACAGGTCATGTATCCATATTGGCATTAGGGACCTCTTATGAATTAGCCTGAAACTTGCAACTTTTAATTGTAATTTTTTGGTTTTGTTATTAGTGGTTTGTTTATTTATTTTGAGAACAGAATTTACTATCTTAACCTTTGTTAAAGTGTGAAGTACATGGCACAGTACATGTTAAAGTGTATAGTACAGTAGCGTTAACTATGCACATTGCTGTTTCTCCATTCCCTCTTCCCATCCCCCAAACTCCTAGCAACCACTATTCTACTCTC
>NW_005282339.1:0-459 GCF_000412655.1 Myotis brandtii
TCCACATTCTCCCATCCTCCCAGCCCCTGGCAATCACTGAGGTGCTTTAAGCTGCCACATGAATGTTCACAGCAGCACTATTCACAACAGTGAAGAAGGGGAAACAGCCTGGATGTCCGTCAACCGGTGAATGGCCAAACAGCACGTGGTCCATCCACACAATGAAATATTGTTTGGCCGTGGAAAGGAGTGAGGCACTGACACACGCTACAACATGGATGGACCTTTAGAACATGCCTATATCGTCTGATCCCATTGATGTGAAATGTCTAGAACAGGCAAATCCATAGAGGCAGAAAGGAGATCAGTGGTTTACTGCCTTTTAAACTTTACATGGCCTAATAAAATAAGATCATTTAAAAATAGGTAAGTTCTTCATAAGGAAACACTGCTCTCATTAAATCGATGTTATTTACTGAGCATAGACTTGTGGTCGGCAAACTGCGGCTCGCGAGCCAC
>NW_005282340.1:0-459 GCF_000412655.1 Myotis brandtii
GACCACGGCGTCTAGGTATATAAACTTTCATTCACTCATTTATAAAATCTTTGTTAAGAACTTTGAAATAGTGGCATTTAAGAAAATAGGCTCTGTATACTGTACATCTGAAACTAATATCAAATAATATTAAATGTAAACTAGAATTTAAAAATAAAATTAAAAAAAGAAAAAAATGGGATTTGGGGTCATATTACTTAGCATTTAGGATTTATTTCCATGTCTGAGAGCTACAACCTTAGAACACCATAGGATCTCACCCCTTTGGAGCTCATCAGAGCCCCTTCAGGTTTATCATTTCTTGATTTTCTGGTCTGAAAAAAAAAGGCCAATGATAGTGTCTATAAGATAGTCATGAGATTATTTGGACTAATGCAGGTAAAGGGCTTAGAATTGTGCTTGACATCATGTCTGCATGTCATAATTATAACTCTTACTAGAGGCCCAGTGCACAAAATT
>NW_005282341.1:0-459 GCF_000412655.1 Myotis brandtii
AAAACTACATTGAGATAACAGTACATACCTATTAGAATTAAATTAAAATACTGACCATACTAAGTGCTGACAAGAATAAGGACTAACTAGAGCTCTCATACCCTGGTGGTGGGAATAGCAATGGAACAACTGCATTAGAAAAACAGTTTGGCAGCTTCCTAAAAGTTTAAACATTTGTCTCCCAAAGGATCTAGCCATTCATTCCCAGTTTTTACCAAAGATAAACTAAAACATATGTCCATACAAAGGTTTATGCAAACGTCCATAGAGGCTGTATTTATAATAGTCAAATATTGGAAACAACTCAAATGCTCATCAACAGGTGAATGGATAAAGGAATTGTGGTATATTCATATAATGGAATACCACTATGACAGAATACTACAACCCAGCAATAAAAAGGAATGAACAATTGATAAATACAACATGGGTGAATCACAGAATAATTATCATGAATGG
>NW_005282342.1:0-459 GCF_000412655.1 Myotis brandtii
GGATTAAAAAATATGCCTTATTTTGTAACGCAGTGATCAAAATTTGCTCTCATCTTCAGCGTTCACTGAGATTTTTCAGCTTCTACGCATGTCTGCCCCTGTATCGCCTGCAGTACTTGAATGGTTTGAATCCAGTGTTTGAGTTGCTTTCATATGCACTGTTCTTTCTGTCTTCATATCTGCTCTGGAAGGAGGCTGTCAGGCATCCTCTACCTTTTCATGCACAATCAAAAAGGGTATGATGTCCTGTCACCTGGGTTCAAATCTTGGCTGTCATTTATTTGCTGTGACATCTGAGCAGGTTGTTGTGTCTCTCTGTCTCTCTCTCCCCATCACAAACTGGGAATGACCAGTACCTGCTCATAGGATTTGCATTATTTTGCATAAAGTCTTTGTGCAGTGCCTGATACTTAATAAATACTCCACAGTGTTAGCTGCTATTATTTAGGACTAGAGGCC
>NW_005282343.1:0-459 GCF_000412655.1 Myotis brandtii
AAAACAAAAATAAACTGGTATCAAGTCTCACATATGGTGACAGAATTGGCACCTTAATGGAATTATGGAAACTGATGTAACATTTTTACTGGGCTTTATTAAACAAATCCTAACAACAGTTTAATCAAACACTAGATTTAATACATTTTTATGAATTATTTAATATACAAACAAAACATTTATAGATAACGATATGATGATCTCTAATGTACCCAACCATCCTGTTTAAGAAATAACCCATTTTAAAAGAAGTTGAACTGCCCTGGCCAATGTAGCTCAGTTGGTTGAGCATCATTTCATGCACCAAGGGGTCACAGGTTTAATTCCCAGTCAGCGCACCTGCCTGGGTTGTGGGCTTGATCCCCAATAGAGAGTGTGCAGGAAGCAGTCGATCAATCAATGTTTCTCTACCCCATTCCATCTCCTTTCTTCTCTTTCTAAAATCAACAAAAACATATT
>NW_005282344.1:0-459 GCF_000412655.1 Myotis brandtii
GTAGGACTGAGTCCTTAATCTGTGGGATCTGTTGCTATCTCCAAGTAGATGTGTCAGAACTGAGTTGAAGTGTAGGACGCCTAGCTGGTGTTGGAGAATTGCTTGGTGCTGTTCCTGGTCAGACACATGCCTCATACACAATGGAATTGTGATCAGAATTGTAGCATACTCACCCTAATTTAGTCCCTGTTTACCAGCTTTTATAAATGCCACCTCTTCTTCTAAAGTTAAAATAATTTAAAATAAATTAAAAAGCTAAAATAATTTATGTGATTAATTGCTTTTTGGAGGGGCTTGTCACCCTTTTGATTTAGTAAACCTGATTTGCCTTGAGACTTAAGCTCTCCAGTAGGCTCAAAAACTTGATTTTGTAGATTTTCCAGCTTTTTCTTCTTGTTAGAATTGGAGTGACCCTTTTTTTGTTGCTTTCTAAATCCTAAGTATGCATAGATCTGTTTT
>NW_005282345.1:0-459 GCF_000412655.1 Myotis brandtii
TTTGAAGTTTACAGGTTTCAGAGAAAATGTGCAGTTGGTAAACTGCAAACAAATTGGTAGTATGAAAAGATTTGGTGGTTCCAGGAAAACTGCCACCTTCTCAATCAGCAGATCTGGGGCAATTCAGAAGCTTCTGTGTGCTGCCGTCACGTCGCGGGGTCCCAGGACAGCTTCTCCAATGAAGAGAACTGTCTTGTGTTTGTCATGTCTGTCATGATTTCTGCCTTGAATTATCTAGGTGTATTATTATGTATAATTTTCTTTTCATGGTGACTAAAACTTGAACCTTTTTTTGGTTCCTTTGTAGTGCTTTACAGAAGACAAGATCAGTCTTCTCCTGCACCTACTTGAAGATGAACTTGACCGCGGAACTGATGAGAGAAAGACTGCCACCAAATTAGGCTCAGATATCCAAGTCCACGTCACTGCCTGTATTCTCTCTGTGTGTGGCTGGGTAGC
>NW_005282346.1:0-459 GCF_000412655.1 Myotis brandtii
CCGGCCCGCTCCGACCGAACCTTTCCCACCACACATAGAATGCATTCCTATCTGGACACTGGACTGTGATGTTAAAACAATGACTTATTGTGGGTTGGGGTCAAAATAGCCTGAGAGCAACTGACCCACAGGCTACCTTCTCCTAAGCCCCAGTCGGCCTCCCTGTGGCCGTGCCCTCTGCCCCCAGCACCTGAGAGCACCCGCCCCTGAGAAATCCGGATTCCTTAGAGCACAGGCTCAAACAGTGAGGCCCGGAGGGATGAAGACATTTCTTCACCCATCAGACACGGCTTATATGTCAGGAATAACTGAAATCGAGATTCCCTACCTCCCCCTGCTCGACACCCTGCTCCCGGACCTTGGGGTAGGTTCTCCTGGGTCTTGCTTCATTAGAATTTGCAGACATTCCTAACAGATACGCGCACAATGAGAAGGGGTTCCCTTTCCCGACGACCCCCG
>NW_005282347.1:0-459 GCF_000412655.1 Myotis brandtii
ATATATCAATTAGACTTCTAATACAGTGTATCGATGAGATGATGAGGGCCCTGATAGGGCTAACTTATTAGAAAAGGCAGGTTTAAAACGTATTTGAGGTGGGCTGCATAGGGTATGGAGACTGAATGGAGTAAAAGAACAAAAGGAAGTTTGAGGTCTCAAAAGGGAATATATTCATGACTCCCATACAACCATAAAATGGACACCTGCCCAAGATTTTATTTAACTCATTAATTATCGAAGGAGTCATAGATGTTAAAGTTGATTAAAGTAAGAGTTAGAGAATCACACATATTGAAGATTAAGTATGCTGAAATTAATTTACAAATAGTTGCAAAGCTGGCTTATTTTATGAGCGGTAAAGAGAAATCAATTGCATCTATGCTAGACAAAATCCATCTGCATGATTCTGGACAGCGATCATCTGCATTGCTATCAATTATCTACAATTTATAAGAA
>NW_005282348.1:0-459 GCF_000412655.1 Myotis brandtii
GCTCTTAGCTCCTAAGGCTTGCAGAGAAAAAAAGAGGAATCTTCTCTTTGAACTAAAAATCCCCCTTTTCAGAATGATTTATATGCCCACCACTTCCAGGTAGAGGAAAAAAAGTGTCAGAAAGGCGAGAAGAAGCTGCGGAAAAGCCAGGGATGGGATGAAGAGGAAGGGATCAAAAAACAAGCTAAGCTTGAGGATTGCTGCCCTCTTTCAGCACCACACACACTTTGTGTGGTATTTCCATTTACCTTTTCTTCTGCAGTGTCTGAGCAGATGTATTGTGACACATCGACAACTAAAAATTATAGGTAAATGAATACCAAATTAACAATTTCAAAGACGCATACTCTGTCAGAAATCAGTCATTGGTTAGCTGAGAGTTAAGCCTTGACTAGATTTTACTGTTGTGAGATTAAATGTTCTTTTTAAATGAAAGAAGAAACAGGAACTGTGTAACTG
>NW_005282349.1:0-459 GCF_000412655.1 Myotis brandtii
CTTTGATTGACAACCAGCTTTTAAGTAATGTATTGAAAGGCCTTATGGGCTTTCCTACTTCTTGGGGACCTGCAGAAAGACACTTGGACTTTCTTTAAAGGTTAAAAGGAACCGGATATCAGCTCTTGAATGTTGGCCTCTTTTGGCCGCTGCATAACCCAGGGGTGGGTGGGAAGGCAGTTGTGCCTCTTGGTTCTGGGCCACAGGGGATACTAGGCTCTCAGTCTTTCTATCAGTGTCCATCCCAGCTTCCTCTACTAAGAAAATGGTTAGGTTTTTTTGTGTTATCTTTCACACACTTTCAAATAGATAGAATATTTTGTGGTTGCTTTAATTCATTTTAGTCGACCCTTCAAAAATATAAAAATATTCAAAGCCAAATGTCCTTGAATATGGTTTTAGTTATAGAACCTAGATATTGATATGAAAGAGTCTCCTATTGAATGACTAAAATTTTCT
>NW_005282350.1:0-459 GCF_000412655.1 Myotis brandtii
GCTATAAATCAGAGCAGCAACAGCCTGAAACTGAGCGATCACAGGCCCTCAGATCTCCAACGTGTGGCCTGGGGAAGCCATTACGAGAAGCCTGCCTTCTCGGATATAAGAATTCTGTGCCTCTGTCTATAAGGCACACCTTCCCATAATCCATCCCTTTGTCTCATCCAGACTGTTGTATTCTGGAATTCTCTTCCAAGCGTCATGACCCGATCTAGGGTTAAAGAGGATTCCACGTCATTTGAGAAAAGGGGCAGCCTGTCAGAGGGAGGCCGTGTGGACCTGTGTGGAAGTCACTTCGTCTGGATCCACATTCCGGCTCCATCCTTTATGTAAGGATGTCTGTAGCCCTGGACGAGGTATTGAATCTTCACCCGGTTTCATTATCACCCTGAGACTTAGCCTCGTTATCTGTAAAACATGGGCCATAAAAGTACCAGCTTCGTAGAGTGGAATTGG
>NW_005282351.1:0-459 GCF_000412655.1 Myotis brandtii
TGCAGCCAAGGATGAGAACCACTGGTTTACACAGAGGCCTCCATGGGTTCAGTTCCATATTCAGTCCACCTGGTCTCAATTATACATTGCTCTCTCCCAGCTGCGATCTTGAAGTAGCTCCTAGTGGAGAAACAGTGGGCAGAACTTACATTCCAAGGACCAGGAGGGGTAAAAAGCCTCCTCCGACTGCCCCAGTCCAGCTGAAGGGTCCACTGGTGGTCACGTTCTCTCCATGACCTCCTCCAACAAATGGCCAGTACAGATTGTTTTCATGCATTCCATCACCAACTAGTGCATTGTGAACAAGTGATACAGAGACAGCAAAGGATGTGGCCTTTAAATGAAGAAGGAGGGATTTAAATGAGACTTGAGAAATGGCTTCCTGGCACTACCTATCTTTAGTGAGTGTCAAACTTCCACTCATCTTTTTTACTTATTGATTGATTTTTAGAGAGAGAA
>NW_005282352.1:0-460 GCF_000412655.1 Myotis brandtii
TGGGAGGTCTGAGTCCTCATCTGGGAGCTCTGGGGAGAAATCGATGTCCAAGTTCATTTAGCTTATGGGCAAAATCCAGGTCATTGAGATTGAGGGCTGAGGTCCTGCTTTCTTGCTGGCTGTCCGCTGAGGGCCCACTCACTCCTAGAGGCCACTCCTCAGTCCTTGGATGGGGATCCAGTATCATCAACCAGCAACAATGCAGCAAGTATCCCTTGTGCTTCAGATCTCTGACTTCTACCTGTGCTCCTGGAGGAAACTGCTTTTAAAGCAGCTTGTGTGATGAGATTAGGTCCATGTGGATATCTCCCTATCATAAATCCCACCTGGATAATTTCCCTATGATTAGGCATGGCCTCTTGTGGGCATTTTTAGTGTTCTGTATCTCCTGCCATTACTGAGCAGTTCCAGACCTAGATACACACCCCAACAGAAATGCATATATATGTTCACCAAAATA
>NW_005282353.1:0-460 GCF_000412655.1 Myotis brandtii
GTCCAGGTACAGTGCTTGGGCGTTTGACACGCACGTTCTGGTGTCATGGCCGTCGTGCGTAGCGTTCTAGACGAGGGAAGATCGTGTTAACCGAAGCCGTGATCGATGCTTGCAATGCTAGCATGCGTTTGTGTCGTGGGTGGTATTTGTGTGTTGTTGTGCTGCGGCCTGGTTTTGTGCCTGACAGCGTATTGAACATGCGTTGGTCAAGTCATCTAGGCGAAATGAAAGTTGCTCTGTGTGGCGGTCAGTCCGGCTCCGTTCGGGCTGCCTTCTGTTTCTTACACGTTGCGAACATTTGGTCAATTGTATTTTTGTTCACGCGGGCTGTGACTAGTGCTCGGCGGTGTTCGTTGTTTCGTGATCCGTCTGTTCCGGTGGTCCCAGTGCATGTGGTTATCGTCCGACTTCAGATGATAGCCATAGCTGGCCCCTGGTTTGCTTGTGATACGCTGCATGC
>NW_005282354.1:0-460 GCF_000412655.1 Myotis brandtii
GTAAGTAGTGCTCCTTAACTGGTTGCTGAAAACTATAACCAAGGCCATGCCTAAGGTAGTTAGGAGGACGCTGCTTGACCCGCAAAAGCTCTTTGTCAAAGAGACCACTTTATAAATAATCACGATGGTTCTACAAATGGCAACTGTGGCCCCAACCAAGGAACAATATTTACATCTTCTCAGAGTGGTAACATGGCTGGGCTTGCCTTGGTGGGTATAGTCACAGCCCACGCTCAAGTAAGAATTCTCTTGCATAGTATCACCTGCAAATGCCAAATGCCAGAAGGAAAGTTAGAATTATCCTGTTAGAAGATAATGGAGTAATAGTTTGTTTAATTATGACTTTATTGAAATAAGAGTTAAGAATGAACATGTAAACATACCTTTTCTATGTCTTTTTTTTTCTATTCCATTTCTATAGTACCCATCTATCCTGATCCCATTTTACTACCCAACCAAA
>NW_005282355.1:0-460 GCF_000412655.1 Myotis brandtii
AGATTTTCCATTAACATTTAAAGTTAAAAGTATCTCTCAATTACTTAAGTTCCCTTGAAATATAAATGATTTGCATCAGCAATGGAATTAGTTGTGTCTAAGTATGTTTCCAATAGCATCCAATAGTCCAGAAGAAAGCAATTCATAGAACTCCTAAGTGTGAAGTCTCTTTCTGGAGAACAGTGACTTCCGAAGTCAGTTTGTGTACTGCATGTTTTTATGCTCTATTCTATTTTCTCTTCTGTCCTAGCTTGTTTTGACCTGTTTTCTGGTTTATTAAACCCTGGTGTATTCATCTGGCTGTTCAAAGTTCTTAACGTTAGATATTGTATTTTTCAGTTCAAGAGTATGCATTTGATTAATTTAAACAAATTCCAATCTTCTGTTGAAGTTATCCATCTTGTCATCTCTTTTGTACATCATTTTCTTGATCTTATCAATCAGTTATTTTAAAGTCCCT
>NW_005282356.1:0-460 GCF_000412655.1 Myotis brandtii
AACAAGTGTTGGTAAGGGTGTGAGGAAATCTAAACATTTATATATTTGTAGAGGGAATGTAAAATGGTGCAGCCACTTTTGAAAATAGTCTGGCAATTTCTCAAATAGTTAAACATAGAGTCACCATGTGACCCAGCAGCAATTCCACTCCTCAGTATATACATACTGAAAGGAATGACAACACATGTCCATATAAAACTTATACATCAATGTTTACAGCAGCATTATTTATAATAGCAAAAAAATGGTAACAACTCAAATGTTCATTAATTGATGAATGGATAAATAAAATTAAGTGTATCTATAAAATGGGACATGATTTGGTCATAAAAGGAATAAAATACTGATCTATGCTACCATATGGAAGAACCTTGAAAACCTTAAGCTAACTGAAAGAAACCATCCATAAAAGACCACATATTATGTGATTCCATTTATATTAAACTAGAGGCCTGGTGCA
>NW_005282357.1:0-460 GCF_000412655.1 Myotis brandtii
AAAACTAAACTTAAATTGGCTTTAAAATGAGCAAGACAGAGATTGATTGGCTTGTGCATCAGAAGAGTCCAGAGTTGGCTGGCTTTCTAATGTGGGTTGCTCCAGAGACTGAACATAGCATTGGGTTTGCAGGTCTGCATCCTAGGTTCTCTGCAATTCCCTTAGCTATTGCCTCAGGATGGATTCCTCACAGTAGCAAAATGTCTATAGGAGTCTGAGACTTAGCACCTACCCAACACAGCATCCCGAAGGAAAGAGCTCCTGTGTCCCGAGTTCCAACTAAAGACCTAAGATTTACTCTGATTGGATCACTTTAGGTCCATGGCCACACCTGGACCAATCACCATAGCTGGGGAATGACCAGTGCTGATTGGCTGGGCCACATGTTCTAACTATAGATGCAAAGGTTGATGTCAGTTTTGCTAGTACCTGAAAAATATAGCAAAATTCAAGGCTGGTA
>NW_005282358.1:0-460 GCF_000412655.1 Myotis brandtii
GCCACATGGGGAAATCCGCTGGCTGGGAGGAGTAGAAGGTTTTCACCAGAGAGGTGACGTCAACACCTGGGTTTTAGAAAGACCACTCTGGAGACAGGGGAGGGTGAAATGGAAGAAGGTCAGCATTAAAGAGAGGCACGGAGTTAGCAGCAGCAAACGCAGCAGTGACCGGGGCCTGGGCCACGGCAGCAGCAGGGGGACGCAGCAGCCACGTACACGGAAAGGTGGTGGCTGACGGGAGCAAGGGCAGGATCTAGGTGGGCCCCAAGTTCATGCAGGAACAGAAACCGAGTAGATGAAATAAGGTCCACGTATAGACGGAGGGTCCCAGCACCAGCCAAGCCCCCAGGCTAACTCACTCAGAGGCCTCTGCTCCTCCAGCACTCCCTTCTTCCCCAACGATTCCGGTTCCACCGAGGGTCGGTCACTGCTGCCCCAGAACCTATCAAAACAGGTCTCA
>NW_005282359.1:0-460 GCF_000412655.1 Myotis brandtii
CGCCCCGCCCCCTCTCCTGCCTTGGCTCCGTTTTCGGTTCAGCTAATGTGTGCAGGTCCTTGTGCTGAGAGCAGAGTCTTCCGACAGTGACCATGCAATGCAGTGCCCCCGAGTGCACGGAGCCACCCCCGGAAGGAGCACCTGTAATGAACTGCAAACCAGCAGAGGAGCAGGGAGGACCACCAGTTGCAATTGCAAAGCACACGAGGAAGGACTAAGACGCTACTCGCTTCTATGATTCTTTCTCTCGTGAATGTACGGCGGCGATTTCCAGGCGTGGGCACTGTTGTAATACATTCAATGCAGAAGCACGTAACAATCACAATCCATTACTAATAACCGATTCATTATTATTAAATGCAGAATCTTCTATCAAGCCAGACATTAACAATATTTATGAAAATGTGAAAGAATGCCAACTTCTCACTACATATTTTCTGTTTTTAGAAAAGATAGGGTG
>NW_005282360.1:0-460 GCF_000412655.1 Myotis brandtii
AAGGTTAGCACCAAGAATTCTATCATCCAGCTTTGCTTTGCAGAGAATGGGCTTTAGTGAACAGGGCCACTTTTTCCATGACACCGAGCCTCCTGGTAGTCTACGTCGATGACTCCTAGAACACAAGGCACATGAAGCCCTTCAGTTGTGCAGGGAGGAAGTCCAAGTGTGGAAGCAGCAATATTACTTAGAGAACCACTGCAGGAGTTCCAGCCAAAGATCTACACTAGTTTTCTTAACTCACCAGTCTCATTCATATAGTCTCAATTCATGAACTCAGGTTGAAACAAAAATAGTATTACCTCTCCAGATTTGGTCTCAAATTGACTATCGCAATTCCCCCAAACAAAAAAACCCTAAAAGATTTGTTACCACTAAGTCATCCAGAGAATGTTTCACAAATCTTTTTGGGTTTTCCAGAGACTTAGAAGCATGAACAGACTGTTGAACCTCAGAGGGA
>NW_005282361.1:0-460 GCF_000412655.1 Myotis brandtii
TTTTTGGTAGGGCTGTCATATATATTAAACATTTTTTATAAATTGAATAAAAATGTCACATCACATTCCCTTATACTGGTGTGTCCATTGTCAATGTGTCTTCCTAGATAACAATCAGTATAATTACAAGAAAGAATATCTGGTCAAAAGAGAATTTGGAGAGACAAATATTATTTCTCTCTTCCTCATAGATACATAACTACCCAAGGATTTGTCCATCTAAGGATCCATCCCTAAGGGAAGGTGCCAGGATTTCAATGTGGACATTAAAACCTAGAACCTTCTGGCAAGAAAGGGAACCTTGATTAAACTCCAGAGTATAGGTTAGTTCTCAGAAGCAGCCATTTTCATCTCCAGGATACTTGCCAAAACAACTGAGGAACTGTGACCAACAAACAAAAATAAAATCCATCTGGGTGAACAAACTTGTTTTACTAATATGCAATTATCTAAATTCACT
>NW_005282362.1:0-460 GCF_000412655.1 Myotis brandtii
TACATGACCTATATCCTCAAGGATTTTGGTAACTGAAAGAGCAGTGAGGATGACATTCTAAACTGAAGACCACTTGGAACTCCAGATATGTTGCTATCTTTCAGGGGGTAATGTACAAATCTTATTAGTATATAGGCTGGAAGATTTTCAGAGGATGGCTAAGTAATAGGGGTCAAGTTTGGAGAGATGAATTAGGACTTTAAATGATGGCTTTGAAAGCAAGCTTTATCTTTGAAAGCAATGAACAGTTCAACTCAATAATCATATGTGATCACATATTTGCCAGATTAGTAATATTTCCTAAGTATCTATAATCAATCATGAGATGTTTGGCAAGTTATTTAAATAATTTTAGCCTTAGTTTCCTTAACTGTATAAATGATGTAGTAAATAGATCTCACACTTGTGGGTAAATGACAGTGTCAACACAGTGCCTGATAAATAATATTAGGCATTCTGT
>NW_005282363.1:0-460 GCF_000412655.1 Myotis brandtii
TGTTTTGTTTTGTTTTGTTTTTCTACATGTGCTTTCCTCCCTCAAGCTCCCTCCCTCCTCCACTTCGATTTGGAATATAGTAAATCTGAGTTGCAGTACTGAGTCTGCCAATTGCAGTGTCACCTTGGTCAAGTCACTTAACCTCTCTGAACCGCCTTCCTCAACTGGCAAATGAGGGAGTGACAGAAGATTCCTAAGGCCCTTCCAGCTTTCTCAGTCTCCTCTCTCAAGCACCAGGCTCCTGTCCCACAGTCTTTTCTCAGAAGCAGCTATTGCAGGGTAAGGATCAGAGAGACCTAGCGTTGGGACCCAAGTTTCCACTGGGACTGGCTGTGTGAACTTGGGTGAGTTACTTAATCTCTATGAGTTTCTACTTTCTCCTCTATAGAAAGAAGATCCTGAAATTTAACCCATGAAATGAGCTTAAATGAGATCATGACTCTAAAGCATTTAATGCCTG
>NW_005282364.1:0-460 GCF_000412655.1 Myotis brandtii
CTCTGCCAGTTGTGCTGCCTGCTTGGAAGTGGACAATGAGGAGGTTTCTGGACGGAGGAGGTGCAGGGAGAAGACAGAAGTTAGCAGAGTCGGTAGGTCTTGTTTAAACAGAAGAAGGGGCAGAGGTCTGAGGCAGATGGAGCACCCAGCTCAGCCTTGTTTGAAACTAGCTGAGTGATCTCAGCCACTCTCTCACCTGCCTGGGTCTCAAGTTCCCCATCCAAATTAGAGGAGTTCCAGGGTCCCCACCAGCCCAGGCACTGATGTCTGTGGCTGCGGGGCGGCCAGAGAAGGAAAAGGGGATGAGAACATGCTGGTGAGGGGCGCTTGCCCGGGTCCCAGAGACTCACCGGTGGCCCAGAGGTTGCCCCGCGGGTGCACGCGGATTTTGCCGGCCCGGCTGCGGGGCTCCCGGAGGTCCCAGCTGAGTGAGGCGGCGCTGGCAGCCAGCAGAGGGAAG
>NW_005282365.1:0-460 GCF_000412655.1 Myotis brandtii
CCAAATAAACTACCAACAACTAATTACCTCATGAAGTAAGGGAATATGCTGATTTTTAAAATTAAAATCATAATACACATTCTCCTAGCTCAGTACAAACAGTGATGATACCACTCCAGGGAACTACTAGTATATTACTTTGCTTTATCAACCCTTTTTTAAAACTATGCAAATCCAGGAGAGTGCCACTGCTCCTACCTGTGATTATGCATAGCATAGGTGTATAAGTGCTACTCTCAATGATTTAGGTCTTATCGAACTGTCAAATGCTCTTATTTGGGGAAGCATAGCAAAAAATTAACTGAGATATCACTTATTACATCTTAACTGGTTTTTAAAAACCTAGCAGACAATGCAAGTATAAGTCCAGGGACAATTACAGATCACTCTTATTTCAAGAATCCAAGAGATACTTCATAATCAGATTATGATAGACCCTGTGTTGGGTCATTCTTTTATT
>NW_005282366.1:0-460 GCF_000412655.1 Myotis brandtii
CGCCGCCGCCGCCGCGCTTACCTCGAAGTCTGAGGGATTAAATTCATAGCCGATGTTCCAGCCCAGCATTCCGTATTTCCTTCTCTCGTTGATCAGAGCGTTGAAGAAGCATAAACTGAACAAGAGCTTTTTCCACCAGGGGCCGCAGGTGGGTTTTTCAAATATTTCTTCCGTCACCTCTCCACTGCCGTCGTGTCCAAGCGTCTTCAGTAAATTACTCTTCAGCCCCATGGGCATCTCCACGGCGATCTTAGGGCAGATGCGAGTGAGAACAGCACGTGAGGGCACGTGGGCACCAGGCCGGGGGGGAGAGGGGGCTGCTCTACCCCCGGGGAGAGAACTAGCCAAGCTCCTCATGTTCAAGCTTCACTGGCAAATCAAAACTCTTGTGTGTCCGGCCGGCGGGGCTCAGGGGTTGAGCTCCGACCTAGGAACCAGGAGGTCATGGTTCGATTCCCGG
>NW_005282367.1:0-460 GCF_000412655.1 Myotis brandtii
CACTCATACATATGTGTTAATGTTGAAGTGCTTCCGAGGTAGCTGCATTCAATTGCTCTGTGTACAGTGTCATGCAATATGTGTCATTATTGTAATTTCACAGAAAGAAAAGGAAATTGAGCAGAGATGTGAAGGAACTTGTTCAAGCCACGTAGCTGGTAAACTTGTTGGAGTTAGAACTTGGGTATTTTGGACTCCAAGGCGTGCACTATTCCAGTTGCGGCATTATTGAATTGAGATATAAAGCTTAAATTAACTCTTTATGTGCATATCTATCTCTCTGCATATAATTTTCTCATGCTCTGAGGGAAAGATTTGAGTTGTAGACATCTTTTAGGACATCGGCACAACTCAAAGTCACCCACTTTTTCTGAAAATGTTTTCAGGGTGCTGATAAAGGCAGGCCCCACAGGAATAAAGAGTTAATATGCTAATTAGACCGGATGGTGGAATAACCTTC
>NW_005282368.1:0-460 GCF_000412655.1 Myotis brandtii
ACTAACATATCTTAAGTTAATTTCCCCCTCAATGATGCATTCTCTAACACATCTATATTCATCATGGCATCTTGCATTAAAGTCCAGGTAAGTAGAATTTTAATATCTGAAGACTGGAGGGATACAGGTATTCCCGGCAGAGAGCATCACATGCACAATGGTCAGAGCTGTGAGGGCCCGTGCTATGGTGCCTGGGCTGCAAAGATAATTTTGGTTTTTGACTGAAGCATCAGTTATGAGTTGGAGATAATGAAGTTTAAATATTATCCTAACAAGCTTGGTTATGATTCTTGTGATTGCTATGAGCAAACTCAGAAAGATGTAATCTGGCTTATCTATAAAAATATCATTTAACAAGTGAGTGGAGAATGAATTGCAGAAGGGGGATATGCAAAAAAAGAAGCAAAGAACATCAGTTGGAGTCCAGAGTGTATTCATATAACACTGACTAAAAACAGTA
>NW_005282369.1:0-460 GCF_000412655.1 Myotis brandtii
CCGCCCCCCGTCATGCATCTGCAACTAGGGTGATGGCCTGGGAGGGGCTCACTCCCCCAGCCCCCTGCTCTCCAGTGTGGATCCTTCTGAAGGGACATGCTGAGCAAGGCCTTGGCCAGGCTCTGCCCGGCCTCTGGGGGTGCTGTTCCCCCACAATCCTCTCCGATCTCTGCCTGGATGACCCCAGGAGATGCACTCTGAGCTTTCCGCTCATTAGGAGAGTTATCTGTCTGCTCCTGGTAGCTGAGCATGGCGGCGGTGTCTGCTGTTTTGGGTCCTATCATCGCCATGGTTACCAGTGGGCCGACTTCTGGGCTGGTGTCTCCTACCATCAGCCCTGCCGCTCAGGGATGCCGATGGCTCCACCGGCAGCTCCTCGTTGCTTAGGTAACCAGCGCACTCGCCAGCCCTTCCGTGAACCGACCTCTGCTGGGTGTCCTGGCTTTCCATGGTGTGTCCA
>NW_005282370.1:0-460 GCF_000412655.1 Myotis brandtii
TCAATTTGCATCTTTCTGTTTTATTAGTGTAGATAGTGTCTGATACATAACATATCAATGTTGCTTTATTGAAATGCATGAATATTTCTGCCAAAATCTAAATCTGCATCTGTTGATTCTCAATGTATTGCTCATGATTTTGTGGGACCCGAAATAACTTCTTAATGGATTGTAAACTTACATGTTTAAGATGTGAACTTTTTAGAGTCAAATTATAAAAAAATTCACAATGTGCTTAAGAAAAATGCACAGTTTGTTTCAAGCTATTCATTTTTCAGGTGTTCCTATTTTTAAATTATAAATTACTAGTTTGAGCCTTATCATTATTGATTTAATTTGCTGTGGTTTTGGTTAACCCCAGAGAACATAATGATGTATATATTCTTTTGCATCCAAAACATTTTTGCCTATAATTTTCCAATAACTGAATGTTCAAATGTGTATACAATGTGGTTCAAGT
>NW_005282371.1:0-460 GCF_000412655.1 Myotis brandtii
GAACATGGGCTTGTTTCTGCTTTCTTCACTCTTTGCAAACAATTTGCAATGACCATGCATTATCTTCGTAAAAAGAAAAAGATGTTATGAGATAAACAATGAGTTTGTCAAGATTGGTCATCAGCTTTCTGGTCCGATATTCTTCGGTAACTCCCGATTCTGCCTCTTCAAACACAAAAGAACGTGGCACCCACGGGCAAATGTAGGTTTCCTCACTTCAGAACCCCATTCTACACAAAAAGAACTTGTGCTTCTCTTTCAGGCTTAGAAGGAAGAATCTAAGGTTTGAAGTCAATATTTTAGAAATATTCCACAGCAAGAGCGATGAATCAGTGAGTGATTGTCCCTGCCCAAGCAACCATTTGTCTATCTCAGCTTCTCTCCCAACAAGGTAAGTGGCCCAGCCGTGCCAGGGGCATCAGGGCGACCAGAAATGCCTGCACACGAGGAGCCTTGCCTT
>NW_005282372.1:0-460 GCF_000412655.1 Myotis brandtii
TTTCAACAATAAAGAATTTAAATTTTTAAAAAAAGAATATAGAAACCTAGGTAGTCTAGTCTTAATGGAAAGACTCTGATTGTTCTGAACTGACAACTATGACCAAAATAGCAGGTAGACTGCTTCCAGGAAGAAGACACTAACAGGTAAGGTGGGACCTGTTGAAGGTGGGCCTGGAAACCAGTCAGAATATTAGTGTGCTGCTGTATGAGTTTGAAGTTTATTAAGTGGGTCTGACATGCGAGGGGGCCAATTAGTGGTATGGATTTGGACCAGAAGTCAGTTCAGCAATCATTGGGAAAAACCCTGTGGACCTTTTCTATTTTGCTCATAGCTTTCTGGACACCCACCTGGCCACTCGGGGGCCTGAGGTCCCCTGCAAACAAATCCCCAGGCTCCAGTCTTACTGGGAGTAAACATTCTTCTTTGTTAACCATGTCAGAATGTGATGACTGCATGT
>NW_005282373.1:0-460 GCF_000412655.1 Myotis brandtii
GTCCAGCCCAAAGGCTCTTTCCATTTGGAGGAAAGCCTTTGGTGTTCACCCCTGACAGTCTCTTGGCCTCTGGACCCTCCATCTCTTCCACATCCAGCTGTGAGCCAGTGGGACCAGTGGGTGACACAGCCACCAGTGAAAAGGAACAGCCACCAGGAACTGGTCCTGCTGCTGTCCACCCCCCTCAGCCCTGCCATAAACTCTTCCAGTCTCGCCAGCTGTGGGCACTATTGCGTTTCCTTCCCATCCCAATACTGTGCCTACCCCAATGGTTCAGCTAGACCAGGACTCAATCCCAGGCCACGAGTGGAAGGTCTGCTCTTCAAAACACAAGCACGGTTCTCCGCAAAGCTGCTCGGAGCCCTCCACACCTCAACAGCTTCACAGGGATGCTCAACAGAGATGCCCAGCAGAGGGCTCAGGTCAAGGAGAGGGCAGCTGCCCGGCCACTCAGCACTGC
>NW_005282374.1:0-460 GCF_000412655.1 Myotis brandtii
CAGAAAGTTTATGTCCATTGAATGATGATGAAACGATACAATTTTTCTGTATCGAGAGGTTTAAGAATGAAAGGCTCACATCCCACCTAAGAAAAGGTACACTTATCAGCGCAGCTGCCCTAACGCCAACTTAGGTTGGAAAATAGAAATGTGGGTGTGTGTACTCTGAGGTAGTTTCACAAATAGCACACTTATCCAGAAATGCATTAGGGCAAATACTATCAATTTGAATTTGAAAGCCATGATATCTTTCTCCAGAGGGAATGTACTAGTGGAATATGTAACATTATATTCTAGGTATTTTGCTTTTGATGTTCCCCTCTTCCCCACCAGATCAAGAATCTGTTAGAGGAATATTGCTCACCAGTTCTGCAGTCACCCTACACCTATCACAGTGCATGGCAGAGGATAACAAACTGGAATGAAGTCTTTGTTGAATGAATGAATGAATGAATGAATG
>NW_005282375.1:0-460 GCF_000412655.1 Myotis brandtii
CATAGGCATCTTCCCCATAGCATGTACCAAAATTCTAGATTTCCAAAAGGAAAGCCAGTGTTCAACATGAACACCATTGGTTGTACAAAGTGTTTAGGCACAGGGAGCCTCTATTATCAGTTTGGAAAATGTGAAAGCCCTGCTCGGATTCAGATTTTCAGACACCAACTGAAGGCTATGCGTTTAAGCAGGACTTTCTAAGGATAGCAGACTTGAGCCTGCTGCAGGAAATGTTTCTGCACAGCAGGCATAGCCCTGACTGAATCTTTGGCGCTCATCTACAATTTTATTTTAAAAGCAAGTAATATAACATGGTACTAGTTTCAGTCGCATCATCCATAATTGCCTGCAATGCTGATTACATTTGTGACTCTCGGTGAGTATTTAACAGGTATTTGTACATAAGTTACTAGTGCAATATTAGGGAATGATAAATGTTTCTTTTTATCCAATTACCGTT
>NW_005282376.1:0-460 GCF_000412655.1 Myotis brandtii
CCCATTATATTTCATCTCTTCTGAATTGGAGGGAGAACATGAAACTCAGAAGTCCTTCAGATCTGAGAACCCTCCTCTCCATTTTTACCTTCTGGGTTCTGTGCTAGAGATGAGCAGCCCAAAGAGGTATCCAGTTCCTTGGAAGTGAAGAAGGCCAGACATCCTCAGGCAGTTTCTCCTCCTGCCAAGAATTCAGACATTCCACAAAGCTTTGGTCAAAAGGTATAAAGGAAGGAAGACTGCTAATCAGAAGCTTTTTGAAAAAAGCAGAATAATGACTTCAAAATAATGAAATCACAGTACACAAACATACAAAACCTAAGACTTAAATGCCCTGTTGCTGAGTGGCCGTGTGAGTACTGCCATCTCTCCTCCTGTCATCTGAGGAATAGAAATTGGTTTATACAAATTCTAATCAGGTTCAGTCAAAATTCATAGGATTTTACATTCTTATCCTGGG
>NW_005282377.1:0-460 GCF_000412655.1 Myotis brandtii
ATCCCTCCCACGATTTCAAAACAAAAGCACCCCTACCTCAGCAGGAGGGGAATCGGTTACGCTCCATTTGTTTGACCATGTGACAGTGAGAATATCCTTACAGAAGTCACAATGCCATTCGGATACAATCGGGCTTGAAATCATGAGCAACAAAACGTACATGGTACCAGCTACAGAACTTCTTCATCAGAGTTCCCTCTGGCTGAAGAGTGAATTGGTGGAGGAAGTAACCAGATCTGTGGAAGAAGCTCAGCTTGCCCAAGAAGTCAAAATAAAGATCATTCTGGAAGATTATCAGGAATACTGCCCAGCCAAGGGAGCAAACCGGTACATGCTTCTAGAGGACATACAGGACCTAGCTCTCCTGGCTGTTTCAAGCAGCCATGGAATATGAAATACTCATCTTACTTCAATAAAAGAGTTTTATCTTAAAACACACACACACACACACACACACACA
>NW_005282378.1:0-460 GCF_000412655.1 Myotis brandtii
AGTGCAGGATACTTATAAGGCATCATTCGCTGGGGAAGGGAGAGAGGAAGATGAATTGGGCAGAGGGAGAAGTTGAACTGTGATACAGGTGTGACAAAGCCTAGGCTATGATGCAGTGGGCTAAGATGGGCAGGCCCTCAGGTTCCTGCTGCAATAATCTTTGGGTGAGGACCTGCCCTGAAGCTCACCCTCAGGAGCTTAGCTGGGGCTTCTTTGAAGAGGCATCTGGGCAGCTCATTTTTGTGTTCACTACTTCAGCACAAAGGTGAAAGGAAGTATTATCCTCATTGACAGATGAGGAAGCAGGTTGAAAAAGGCTAGTTAGCCCACTGTTAGTAACTAGCAGAATCAAACTATGATTCTTGGAGAAAGAAGGAAATTATGATTCAGAGTGGCTATGGCAGGCACTTTAGGAAATTTTACATATATTTTTTAAAATATGTTTTTATTGATTTCAGAG
>NW_005282379.1:0-460 GCF_000412655.1 Myotis brandtii
TCTCACATCAATGTTTCTCTCTCTCTCCCTTCCTCTTGAAAAATCAGTAAAAAAATATTTTTTAAAAAACTGACCCTATCCATTGGACTCATGCTTTGGGACATTTCTAGCTGATCTTACTAGGACTGACTCTACAGAAGAGTTGCCTCTTTGTGTGTCCTCATCCCAGTAGGGTTCCTGCCCTTCTATAGTTCAACATGTCCCAGACCCTATGTCATAGCTATGATCATGTTGAATTCAAGGTATGGCAGGGTATCTAAATAGAATTACTGGGTAGGCCAATTCATTTTAAAGGTGGGCTACTGAGGAGGTATGATATATGTAGCACAGGGACATAGGGATGACAGTAAGAACTATTTGAAATGCAATTGCTCTTTGATACAGTGACTAAAGAGAAAATATTATAGGGTTTATGACAACACTTTAAAGAACAACCAAACTTAACGGTGTGAGAGGAGAT
>NW_005282380.1:0-460 GCF_000412655.1 Myotis brandtii
AAAGAAAGAAAATTAAGCCAGGTGTCAGGGGCTTGCCCAATACCACCACCTCATTTCTGGAGCACCAAACCATTTGCAGAGGGTCCTCACCCACACCCGTGTGTGAGACAATATTAAACTCAGGGAGGCCAGAGAGGACAAGAGAAAGACAAGCACAGAAGAGCTACTGGCCCCAGGGTGACAGGGCTGAGGAGAGAATCTCTAGGTGGTGACATCAGTGCCACCACGCCTCAGCGTTGGCCCATATCGACTGGGCACTGACTACTCGGGGTCTTGGGCCAGGTCTCTGCCCCACTCCCACCCACCCATCTCAGTTGCAGGTCCCTGATCCCTGAGCTCCTAACCTTAGTGGCCATAATGGCTGGCAAGGACTTGCTGATGCATGGACAGCATCTGTCACATACTTGTGCCCGCATTCAGCAAGGGGCACTTGCGCCAACCTGGTAGTCCCCTTGAGCAC
>NW_005282381.1:0-460 GCF_000412655.1 Myotis brandtii
CCCGGGACCCTTCAGTCCACAGGCCGACACTCTGTCCGGCAAACCAGCTAAAGCTGGGTTTTGGTTTTTAAGGTTTCCTCTCTGTTTTCTGTATGTCAGGTTCCTAGCAGGAAACTGATGTCAAACTCACGCTGAGTAATTCAAGAAGGTTGAATACTAGTATAGAGGTGGGTTGGGTTTAGAGATAATAAGAGAATATGCAGTACTCTGGGGCTGATAACAGTAGGCTGGAAGGAACACAAGAAGGGAGAAATTACAGACCACTGTGTAGCTGATGCAGCTCCTCAAGGTGGCCTTTTCTCATTCTGGGAACAGCAAACAAGGTCTCTCCCTTAGTCTAGGTTGAGGCAGGGGCAGCCTGAGGCCTATGTAAAGACAGACAGAAATATTTGTAACAAGCAGAGTAAGAGGAACTCTCGTTGTTTCATTTTTCTCAAAACAGAAACAATTGCCAGGAGAG
>NW_005282382.1:0-460 GCF_000412655.1 Myotis brandtii
CCTCCTCCTCCTCCCAGGAGCGCCTGAGGCTGGCCACCCACCTCTGCATGGCTTTCCCAAGAGGTCACTGTGAGGCTGAGCTTGTCTGCAAGCAGAATGTCACACAGCAGACAGGGCCACTCAGAGCCCTGAAAGCCACCTTCTCAGCCAGGCCGGCGCTCCCAGGAGAAGCCAGGGCCAGGGCTAGGGACGGCCACCATAGCAAAGCACAGGCCTCTGCTCGTGCTCTCTCCTCTATTAGAAGACAGACACTGCTGACATTGGGAGTGTGGGTATAGAACACATGCTTTTCTTCATGCAGTAAGTGTTGTGTGGAGGCCTTGTCAGTCTCGTCACCACAGTCTGACATCTGTGTGACACTCGGCTTAGGTGTCACCTGCACCCCCTGCCCTGAGGTTGAGTTTTGAGGTTAGGCCTGTCCTGTGCCCAAGGAGTCACATGTAAGCATTGGACTCTTGTC
>NW_005282383.1:0-460 GCF_000412655.1 Myotis brandtii
ACCTGCACATTGACCACTGATTTAGGACTTAGATTATGATTTGGAAGGCAGATCTAGCCAACATTAGGAGTAGAACTATATGGAGAAAGAAGTGCACTTTCATAGGTAATTTTGTGGTGTGTGCTGTGCTTCAAGGGTGCTCCTGGAGTGGACTTGGGATATATTCTCTTCTCCAGCTTCCTGGCTCTTCTCCAGCACCTTCGTGATTGTCTGGAAGAGAACCCACATCTCACAGTGGAAGAGCTGATGCAGGTGACTCTTTGACTGTGTCATTATTTTTAAATACCAAAAATAGCAAAATAGGGTTAAGCTGAATTTTGAAAAAAGCAGATGTTTATCTTCACTGGGTCTTTATTGGGAAATGCCAAGTGGTGTTTCATTAACTTTGTAAGTTAATGCCAAAGAAATTTATAGGAGGTCTGCAGCCTGGCTTGAAACAATTGAAATACTTTTTTTTTTG
>NW_005282384.1:0-460 GCF_000412655.1 Myotis brandtii
AAAAAACAGATATAGAAAATATAAGATATATAAGCTGTAATTGCTGAAAAGATGACAGGAGGAAAAGGTTGGAAAAGAAGACAATATTTTGGGTGGTACTCTTCAATTGGAATATCTATGAAAATTCAGGGAAAATTTGTAGTTATAAAAGCCTATTAAACTAATAATATCAAACAATAATTGGGCCAATTTCTGTGTAGATCTTTTCCAATTATTATGTCTCATAGCTTTTCATACTTTTTATAATGAGCATGAATGATTTATTACGTTGTGATGGGTTACCCAGGAAATTGATTATAGGATGATAATTAGTGTGTAGAAAATTTATTGGGAAAACATCCATTATAGGCAAACTTTTTTTTCCCCTTTGAACATAGTTATAACAGCAGTTTTAAAAAAATTGTCTGCTAATTCCAATATTTGCCTTTACTTTTAAGCATGAGTAACATTTTCCTGTTTT
>NW_005282385.1:0-460 GCF_000412655.1 Myotis brandtii
GAGAAAGAAAAATAAAATAAAATGAGGGAAATGAATCTTTCAGGTTAAATAAAGTTCCTAAGTTGTATCCATGTATTCACCTGACACTCATTCTTTCATTCAGTTTTCTGACCCAGAATCCTGGAGAGGATGTGTTGGATATTTTGAAGGCAGGGGCCTTATCCCCTTTTCCTGCTCTGAGTGCTGAATGGAGACCGTCTCACAGGGTGGCTTGGTGGCTCCATGAGTGTAGAGACAAATGGTGAAGCAGTAGAAAGCAGAGGTGGCCAGACAGATGATCAGAGTTAGTATTCCTAGTTCCCTTGCAGTGTCTGTGTGTCACAGAAGGAGCCACAAGTCCTCACGTGCCCATGAAGGGGCGGACATGGCAGTTATTCCAGTTACCTGTTGCAGCTCTTAAAACCACCTCAAAACTTAGTGATATAAAACAACCACCATTTTATTATGCCCAAGGATTCTG
>NW_005282386.1:0-460 GCF_000412655.1 Myotis brandtii
GTCCTGCTGGGCCCACGCTGGCCCTGCGCCCCAGCCTGCAGCCTGCCTCGCTGTCAGACGGTACCCAAGGCCGCAGGGCGCCGTCAGGGTGCTTCCCTCCTGACCGGCAGACCCTGTCGTTGACAACTCAGCTCTCAGTCGCTCCCTGGATGCGTGTCCCTGGCCCGGCGGGGTTGGGCCCAGGCAGCAGAAGGCAGTTCCCCGTCCTTGTCTCTCGCTGTGGGTCAGTCGGGCAGCTCCTCCCCTGCGGAGCTTTCACGGCCCTGTCGGAGAAGGACCATCTCAGTCAGTACCGCTGCCAGTCCCTCGGGGTGACAGGAAGACGCTGGCCTTCCTGCGGTAAATGTTACGAAGCCCAGTGTCCCTGTCCGCTCAGGCCCGGGGAGGCGGAGGCAGGGAGCATGGCACCGTCCGAGGGGCGAGTCCAGGAGCGCCCTGGCTGACGGCCCCAAGAGGAGGT
>NW_005282387.1:0-460 GCF_000412655.1 Myotis brandtii
CTGGAGAGCAATTGTGATTCAGCCCATTATTCCCACATAGAGAACAAGTGAAAAGAAGCTTCGCTGTAAATATGACACCAGTGGAACATTTTCTCTCTTGTTATCTAACAATTACAGTTAAGAATTCCTGACAGTATCTTACAAATTACATCATAGCTATCATGATTTTGATAAATTAAGGAATGGATAAGTAGAGGAATTTGGGTACAAATTAATATTGACACTGATAAATCTCCTTGTGCTTGTTAATGAAAGTGAAGAGTAGAAAGTATTCTAAGAGCTATAAAAAATGAGAATACAAAAGCTTGACAAATTTCTCCTCTGTGATTGAATGTTTTTCTTTCATCCCTCCATACTACCTGCCTTCTCATACCTATTTTGAAATAAAAACATCAAGGGAAAACTAATCAATAATATCATGCCAATATCAATGTATATAAGTGGGCCTAAGTCAGCAGGC
>NW_005282388.1:0-460 GCF_000412655.1 Myotis brandtii
CCTGGTTTAGAGAATAGCGATGCACTTGGAGTTTGGGGTTTGGCTGAGTTGATGGGCCATGGCCGGGGCATATGGTCCATGCTAGGGGATGAGCCCTCTGCGGGGCTGCCGGCCTCTCTCCGGAGCCCCGGCCTCCAGCCAGCTTTGGCCGGGCCCCACCGAGGAATGGCTGACTCTTGCCCTCTACTGCGTTGCCCCTCCCTCCGCTGGCCTTCCCTCGTCCCTGCCCTGACTGAGCGTCCCCTGCCGCAGCCTGCACATGCCCCTGAGTCATCGTATCTGGGCTGACGCCTTGCCCTGGCCTCTGTCTCTAGCTCATCCTGCCCCACGTGGACGTCCAGCTCAAGTATTTCGACCTGGGGCTCCCAAACCGTGACAAGACCGACGACCAGGTCACCATCGACTCCGCGCTGGCCACCCAGAAGTACAGCGTGGCTGTCAAGTGCGCCACCATCACTCC
>NW_005282389.1:0-460 GCF_000412655.1 Myotis brandtii
TACATTTTATTAACTCACATGTTTTACTCTTAGGAACATCTATGTCTCACATTCTAAGTATCAAGTTAATTAATTAAAACACTTAAAGATTGATTGAATGTCTAATAATGAGTTAATTACTTGACCTAGCCATCCATTCAGACAAAATAAGCCTGGTAACAGTTCTTTCTAAACACAGCCCGTTCTTGTCAAGGTCAATGTCTGGAAGTCATCCCAAAGCAGATTTCCAGTGCACATTGCAGAGTTCACAGTGGCCCTGAAGATAAAAGAATCATTTGGACTTTTCCCAGTTGGCACATTCTTTCCCAATTGACACTCAGTCCAATTCCTGGCCAAAGTTTCCAAAGTTAAGTTGAATATATCACCTTGGGACAGAACCTTCCAACTAACTTTCTGATGGAGGAGCTGATACATCTAGAACCAGCTCAGGTCAATTCTTCATTCCCTTTAGTTATATTCA
>NW_005282390.1:0-460 GCF_000412655.1 Myotis brandtii
AACCCTGGCAAGTCAGTCCACACGACAAATATCCCTACCCCTGTGGGATAGGAGCTAGATGCCTGGAATGCCAGCTCTCTCCCTGGCCACAGCCATGCTTCAGGTACAGTGTACTCTGGGGAAAAACACTCTTGTTTTCAGTTTCCTTCCCTCTCAAGGTCATTCATTTCTACTAAACCCAAGCTGAACAGAGTTGTTTGAGGGATGGGAGGGTTAGGCATGATTTGATTCTCTCTCTGAGCTTAGAGGAGGTCACCCCATTCCAGTCTCCACACATTGTTCATGGTTACCTCTGGATGGATCCCTAAAAGGGTGACTGAAAGCCATGCTTCCTCTCCTGGTGACTGTCAGGCCCAGATGAAAGGTTGGGGGCTTAGTAATTGACCCATGTCTGCCCCTTTGGATTCTATGTGAAGATATTTTCTCTATTGTGAGTGCCAATGAAAAGAGTTCTCTTCAT
>NW_005282391.1:0-460 GCF_000412655.1 Myotis brandtii
GGCCCAAAGAAATGCAAGGCAGCCGAGACATGTTTTGAGACAGACACTTTTCCTGCATTTTTAATGCCCTAAAATGCAGTAGACAGTGGTATTCACGGGAGGGGCAACTGCCCTCCTAGGAGGGCATTTGAACATGGGGGAAGGCTTTTCACATTTGATTTTTACTGGGCGTAATACTGGCAGTTAGTCAGCAGGGGCCTGGGACAGTAAACAGCTTGCAATGTATGGGACATTTCTGTACAACAAAGAATTGCCCAGCTCCAAATGCCAACAGCATCCCCACTGAGAAACACTGATCCACAGTGCTTTGCTCGTATGTACAGCTGTGCTAGCAGTGCAACAAGCAAAATGACTTGTCTGTGTGTGTGTGCAGCAAATCCTAGCATAGCTAAAAATGACTCCCTTGCCTATAAGTTGGCTTTCAGTGGGAATAACTGCCATAGTATTCTCCTTTTTTTTT
>NW_005282392.1:0-460 GCF_000412655.1 Myotis brandtii
AGGAAATGACCTTCTCTCTCATGGTGCTCATAGGTTGCTCTCCCTTGGTTTGGGCTTGGAAGAAGAGAATCATACTTTGTCTGTCTATCCTGCTATACACTGGGCTAGTTTTCTCAAAATAGATGCACCTAGTGTGTACCTCTCAACAAATGGTGCTGACCAGACATGGTTCTATTCTAAAGTTGAATGAGTTCTTTGGACAATTTTGAATAGTGAAAATGGGAAATGATTAAATCCATTTCTTCTTACAAATGTGTTTACTAAATGGATTAAATCACCTCAATAATAGTCACTAAATATTTATAAAAGAAACTAGGGGCCACATGCATGAATTCGTGCACAGGTGGCATCCCTTGGCCTGGTAGGTGATCTGGGCATAGCAGGGCCACGGGAGGTTGGCCGGCCGCGAGGGAGGGGCTGCACGAGGTTGGCTGTGAGAGTGCACTGACCACTAGGGGGC
>NW_005282393.1:0-460 GCF_000412655.1 Myotis brandtii
TGTAATACTTTAAACAATAAAGAATTAAAAAATATATATGCAAATGCATCTAGGCCCATTGCCTGATTTCCTTGACCAGGGGCTGATAAAAGCGATGGGTTCCAGACATTTAAGCTCTTCATAGTTTGCTGACTGTGTTCGGTCGTCATTTAACTGTACTCTTGGTTCAAGGTACAAGGGCAAAGCTGTTGAACAAGATAAATGTTTGCTGCAATAAGTAAACCGTATGCCATAAGCAAGACATAAAATGGTTACCCTGGCGTCTGAAAATACCCGTGCAAGGCAGGCAGAGTTACTGAGTGCGAAGTGTGGTCACAACTTAGCTTCGTGTGGCCACCACCTCCTAACTGTGATGGTCCTGACATATACTGGGTTACATGTCGCGAGTCTAAACATTTTCCTTCCCTGAATGTGCATCCTGGGGGACGGCCATGAAGGACATCCAGCCCTTCACATCACC
>NW_005282394.1:0-460 GCF_000412655.1 Myotis brandtii
GAAAAGTGTGTTTCTGAAACTGCAAAACCAACAGCCCCCGCTCCCCACCCAGCTCCCAGAGAGCTGGCAACCACCCTTATCCCTGGCAGGAGATTGGGAGGACTTGCTGATCTGCTCAGGAAAAAGGACCCATAGATACTGAGATTTGGGAGTCCTTCAGGGCAAAAGACAGCTTGCCACCTTGTTGTGCCACCATCAGCCATCCCCCTCGCATGCAGAACTTCCAAATAGGTCTTTAGTGTCCCCACTCTTAAGGATGACTTGGCCAAGGATTGGCGACAAATGAGGAAACAAACAAGCAGAAAATAAGACAACGCAAGAAGGAGAATTATAATCTTATCCTCAGAGAGAGTATAAAAATGCTGCATCTGGGAGAATAAAGGAGTAAGATGCTATTAACAGCAACAATCAAGAGTACTCTTAAGAGAAAGGGTGCTGTCATAAGTGAGAAATGCAGAAA
>NW_005282395.1:0-460 GCF_000412655.1 Myotis brandtii
ATTTATCCCCTCTATGCCCTCTTCCACCTCCACCCCCATCCCCCACAATCTCCACATTGATTGTCTATGTCCATGAGTTCTCGCTCTCTTTTCCTTTTTCTTTGAGTCAGGCTGTTTAATTCATGATTTGAGGGTGGGCTCAAGCCTTGGGTTTGCCCTTCTGTAGCTGCTTCTCTAAACCTCTGGAATTTCATGGGAAAAATAACCAGATTTTTATGGCAGTCACATCAGATAATGAATGTGAAACATTAGGCACAGCGCTTGGCACCTCACTAAGACCAATGCATAGAAGCTATTTTTATTACTCTGGTAATAAAGATAAAAGCTCTGACTTACAACTTGGGGTAAAGAGGTGTGTTCTTAATTCCAGAGGGTTGTTGATTGAATCTGGTTCAACTGAACAAATAATTGAGACTCTCCCATGTATTCAAGGCACGGTGCTAAAATCTGCGGAGAAACA
>NW_005282396.1:0-460 GCF_000412655.1 Myotis brandtii
GGCCTGCCCAGACTAAGACAGTAATATGTCTACCTCAGTTCAACATTTCAACATGCATTAGTAACTAGATTCTGATTTGCATTCCCCACATTTACCTAACAACTTACATATTGTTCACTGGATATTTCTGGATTTCTATCTGTGGTTTCTTCTTTTGGTAATCCTTTTCAAATTTTCCTTTAAAAATAAAAGTATGCATTGAACTAAAACTTGAGCATAGACTATTTCTGTTTTTTAATCTGAAGCTTATTAGTATTATCCATTGCCTGGTCCACAATGTCATATAACAGAACGTCATTCTATTTTTAATTTCATATTCCTCCAAATACACAGACACGCACAAATACACACACATATATGTGTATACACACACACACAAAAAATTGAAAACAGAAAAACCCAATAGACTATTACGCTTTCCACATATAACACCAACCTTTCTTTTCAGTGCTGGCTGGAT
>NW_005282397.1:0-460 GCF_000412655.1 Myotis brandtii
CCAATTTCATTTTTTTGCATGTGCATACTAGCCAACTTTACGATGTGTCATAAAACTACAGTCATAAAGACAGTGTGGTATTGGTGAAAGGATAGATACATACCAATGCAACAGACTATAAATTCCAGAAATAAACCCACACGAATGGCATTCCAATGCAGAAAGAACAGTTTTTCAACGAAAGGTGTTGGGAAAACTGGACCTTTGTACGCAAAAACAAGAAACCTTGACTTACATCTCACATATATAAACACTAACTCAAAAGGGCTTCTACATCTAAATGTAATATGTAAAATTCTCAGAAGAGAACATAGGAAAAATCTTCATGATTTATGGTTAATCAAAGATTTCTCAAATAGGACACAAAAATATCTACAAAATAAAAAATAACAAATTGAACTTTATCAAAATTTAAAACTTCTGCTCTGCAAAGAACACTATTAAGAGAATAAAAAGACAA
>NW_005282398.1:0-460 GCF_000412655.1 Myotis brandtii
ATGCCAGGAGATCCCATACGCTCTTGTGACAACTCAAAATGTTCCAAGACATTGCCACATGTCCCGTGTGTGTGTGAGTGTGTGAGTATGTGAGTGTGTGAGTGTAAAACCACCCTGGTTGAGAACCATGGTGTTATGGTTAAAAGAATAGGACTCAAGCATTGAGACCCTGGGTCAAGCCACCTGCCCTGTTGTGATCCTGTGTTCTAAGTCTTGCATTCCTTATCTGGGAAACAGAGGTGATATAACACGTGTTTTGCAGGATTATTATAAAGATTAACTAAGAAACGTCTATGTCGTAGTTAACAGTGTCCCACCTGGAATGCTCTGCAGCTGTTAGCTCTCTTTATGACATAGATTGTCGCTGCCTTGAGGATGCACAGAGGATAGTCTCTGGACAAGAACATGGGAGCGTAAGCCATCACGAACTCTGGCGGGGGAGGGGTGTGAGTCTCATGTT
>NW_005282399.1:0-460 GCF_000412655.1 Myotis brandtii
TTATTTAAACTCTGGGCTGGTCACTTGGGCTGCAGTGTAGATAATGGATTGTTGGAGAGAAAGTCTGGAGGCACTTGAAATAATCCAGGTGTGAGATCATTATGGCAGTACGAAAGGAAAGTAATGAAAATACTCTGGAGATTCTAGATTCCTGATGATTGTTTGGAAATAGGGGTGGAGGAGAAGGAAGGTGTAAGGTAGGGTCAAGTTTCTGGTTGGATGGTGGTTATCATTCACCAAAATAGAATGGGGAACAGGTTCAAGGTCAGGGGGTGATAAGTTCAGCTTTGAACATATTTAGATTGAAATGTCTGTGGGACATGCAAGCGGTGATTATACATTTATATGGGTCTTCCTGCTCAGGAGAGCGCTGTGGGAGTTGTAGTGAGAGTGTTAGGAGTGAATGAGATAACCTAGACAGCTTATGGAGGAAAGAGAAGAGGCCAGGGCTAGCATTTTT
>NW_005282400.1:0-460 GCF_000412655.1 Myotis brandtii
CAGTGCCTCTGACTCAATAGTCAGGTATTGCATGTTTAAAAAATTCTTTTGGCACACCAATATGCCTCTTGCAGCAACTGGTTGAAAATCGCTGGCCTAACCAGTTCCCTAATTTGTAAAATGGTAATAATATGTGAAGATAATGTAAAGAAAGCACTTTGTGAATGCTTACCAAGTGTTCATTTTCTCCTTTTCTTCCTTTCTAAATGATGAGCTGAATTAACTAACTACTGAGGAAGATTTCAGACCAGTAGCCCAATACGGCTCTGAAACCCCTCAAGAGTAAGAAGAGTCTAAAAGTTAAGCTGCAAAAAAAGAGAGCAGTCTGTTTCATTAACATTCCCAATGATCTACAACTGGATGGGAGCCAGACCAACCCTGATTCTATTGATTCTATGGACTGGAGCTATCCATGCGAGTATCTGTCTCACTACTGAAGCTAGAAACACCTCAAGGGAAT
>NW_005282401.1:0-460 GCF_000412655.1 Myotis brandtii
GGGTTGACTATGTAAATCAAATGTCATCTCCAAGAGGGCAGGACAGTGACCACTGCTATATTCTAGCACCCAGAAAACTATCAGCAACATAGTGCAAACTTTGAAAATATTTGCGGAACTGACAAATGTGCTTACATTTTATAAATAAGAAAATAGGTTCTCAAAGAAGAACTAATTGAAAGCTGAGATTAATCATGCTAAGCAGGAAACACAAAGAGTAACGTGAGAGTATATTTAGGGTGCTGGAGGAAGTGACACCTGAAGATGACCGAAGCTATCTACAAAGGAAGATAACATCACAGCCAGGGAGTAAACTCTGGCAACCCAGAGGAAAGAAAGACCTTCAGGCGTTCTAGGAATTTAAAAGAGGGTTTGTGTGGTTGGAGTGGCATGAGAGGAAGAATTATATCAATTTAAAGGAGTAGACAGGAGTCAGATGTCTGGAGTCTTGAAGGCTGGG
>NW_005282402.1:0-460 GCF_000412655.1 Myotis brandtii
TGGTTTTGTTGATTTAATAGTGCCCCATACATTTGTTAGCAAAACTTAGTAGACCACATATATTGCAAGTATCTTTTCTATTGCTTTTATTCTTTTCATAAAGTTAATGTGGATTTATTTTACACAAACATGTCTCAAGTTTAATGTTGCCATATTATTATTTTTTACTTTCATATCTTATTTCCTCTTATTTCCATTTTTGCATTAAAAGAAAAACTAAATTTAACGTTCATTAAAAAATCCTCAGTGTTTTATTCTAAAAATTTCTTTTCTTATATTCAGAATTTTAATTCATCTACAATTATATTCTGTGTATGATTTGAGATTAAAACTCAACTTCCCTTTACTAGTCCCAAATACTTACTGTTTAACTCAGTATAATTTATTACTATTTCAGACTTGTCTCACTAACTCTGTGCCATCATTTCACTGTGTTAAAGACTTTAGTATGGTGATTACC
>NW_005282403.1:0-460 GCF_000412655.1 Myotis brandtii
AATATGTAAAATGTGAATACTTGTTTTCTTAGAATGGTTGCTTACAAATAATTTTTTCAAAGCATATTCAATATTATGTAAAAGTAAGAATTTACATATAAAATATTTTATTGGAGTATATGAGATCAGTGTTGGCTGGAGGTAGTAGAGTCAGAGTCATTGATTTTAAAAAGTGGAATTTATGTTGACCCTTGAAAGATAGGCTGGTATATAGATAGCAAGAAAAAAGAAAAGGAAATTGGTGAATAGGGGTTGGATATTTTTGGGGAAGATACCAGAGGGGAAAGTACCTACTGCGAGTTTATCAGAAAAAAAAGACAACTCTAACCAGAGAGTCTTTTAAAAGTTAGTATTAAGTGCTGATCCTTCTTAAAAACACTAGTAAGGCCCTGGCCAGTATACTCAGTGGTTAAAGCATTGTCCTGCACACCAAAGGGTTGCAGGTCTCATTCCTGGTCAA
>NW_005282404.1:0-460 GCF_000412655.1 Myotis brandtii
CGACCCACAGGTTGAGAACCGCTGGTCTAGGGTTTTTTTTTCGCATGCTCACACAAACCATTCGACAAAATTCATTGAGCATCTACTTTGGCTGGATGTGATGTCAGGTGCTAGGCTCAAGAGGAGTAAGTCCTCACACTTCATAGTCTAGTGCAGAAGGGCCGACCCTTCAACCAGTCCTTATAATGCAGTGTGGTTACATGATCATGTGATCGTGTAGAATTTGGAAAAGTAAGCTACTTTCACCACAATCAGTTGAGATTGCTGTCTCTTTCCACTTTGACTTCTTCATAAATCTTCCACTTGTGCTGGGTGGTGTTGGAATGGCTGTGGGTTTTTGTGAGGTGACCAAAAGGAAAATTGTGTTGGAAATGCATTTAGTGTGGGTTTAGTGCTATATATTTATGTGGTTCTCAGTCATTTCTGTGTATAGTTATGTTATCACTAATTATGCTAGCAT
>NW_005282405.1:0-460 GCF_000412655.1 Myotis brandtii
CTTCTCCTGAGGCCTCTCTCCTTGGCTTGTAGGTGGCGACCTTCTCCCTGTGTCCTCACAGGGTGTCTCCTGTTTGTGTGTCTGTGTCCTCATCGCCTCTTCTTATGAGGACACAGCCCTATTGGATTAGGGACCACCCTAGTGGCCCATTTTACCTTAATTACTTCTTTAAAGACCTAACTCTTCGAAGAGTTACGTTCTGAGGTGCTGGAGGTTAGGACTTACATGTATGGATTTGGGGGACACAGTCCAGCTCTCACACAGATGCCAGTCCATGAGTTTGCCCCGTATGGTCCCACCTCCATCCCTTTCATTGTAACCGCCTTCTTCCTTCATCTGTTGGGCACCCCAGGCAATGCCCCCCACACAGCACACACACACTCGCTCCCACTGACCACTTGAACCCAGGACAGGCCCACATCCTCCCGCTCCGGCCTGGGCGGCTGGGCCCCTCTCCCTG
>NW_005282406.1:0-460 GCF_000412655.1 Myotis brandtii
TTTCATTACCCCAGAAGGAAACCCCACATCATTATGTAGTCACTCCTCATTTCCCCTCCTCTTCAAGCCTTTGGCAACCACCAATCTATTCTCTATTTATATGGATTCACCTAGGCTAGATACTCTGTATAAATGGAATCGTACATTTGATCTTTTGTGCCTGGCTTCTTTCATTTAGCATAATGTTTTCAATGGTCATTTACGGTGTAGTATGTGTCAGTGCTTCATTCCTTTTTATGGCCAAATAATTATTTCACTCTATGGATATTCTTCATTTTGTTTTTCCATTCATCTGTTGATGAACACTTGGGTTGTTTCCATCTTTTGGCTGTTGTCAGTAATGCTGTTATGAGCATTTGCGTATGGATAGCCATTTGAATCTCTGCTTTCAGTTCTTTTGGGTATATGCCTAGAAGTGGAATAGCTGGATCCTATGGAAATTCAGTGTCAGGAAGTGGGG
>NW_005282407.1:0-460 GCF_000412655.1 Myotis brandtii
GAGGCAGCCAATCTATGTTTCTCTCTCATTGATTTTTTTATCTATCCCTCTCATCCTCTCTCTCTAAAGTCAATAAAAACATATTAAAATTAATTGATTGAAGATTTAAAAGACTATGATTTCAATGGTTTGTACAATTGTATGCTTTTATGACTTTAAAACTTGAATCTTATTAAGTAGAACTCTTTCTTTTAAATCAACTTTTCACCTGTACAGAATAAGAACTGATATTTATAAGAATAATCCTGTTATTGTACAGGTACTTATCATTTTCTGAACCTTTAAAAATATTTTTATTGAAACATAAGGCATATAGCACTGTATGAATTTAAGGTGTGTAATAATTTGACTTACATATATTGTAAAGTGATTACTATAATAAAGTTAGTTAAAATCCATCATATCATATAGATACAAATATTATAACAGAGCAACAGCCCACTGCTCAACATGCATAGGA
>NW_005282408.1:0-460 GCF_000412655.1 Myotis brandtii
TTTTTTTTTTTTAAAGAAGGCTTATTGCTGAAGGACAGGTTTGAAAATCTGTTTTCACCTTGTCTGGCTGGGTTGGAGCACCTCAGTAAGCCGAATATCATGCCTTGTCATAGAACAAACAAATGAAGGTACAGCCAGCTGTACGACCTCAGGTAATTCACTTAACCCCCCTGAGCCTTAATCTCCTCAATTGTTACACTGAGATAACAATACTGACCATGATCATCAAATGAGACGATGCCCAGGACAATCCTTGAAACGGAGACAGATGTAAGGTGTCTGTTCCACTAAACTGTCAATTCCTCAAGGGCTGGGAGCAGGCTCTGGCCAATTGTGCCCTTCCCCAGGGGATCTTGTACAGGGCCTGGCCCACAAAAAGTGTTTAATAAATGTTGGATGGATGGATGGGTGGGTCGCTGGGTGATGGTTTGGTGGGTGAATGTCTGGACACACAAAGAGA
>NW_005282409.1:0-460 GCF_000412655.1 Myotis brandtii
CCCTCTCCCTTCCTCTCTGAAATCAAAATTTTTTTTTTAAAAAAAAGTCATCCACTGATACTATTGTTCTGAAGAAAACCCATGTATGGCTTTCTCACACATGTCCGAGTTATTACAGCAGCCATGTGGCTCTGCCTAATCTGATGACCCTGCTGCTCTCTCATCTCCTGCTTCTTTCCTTCTGGTTCACCCAACCTCATACACTCTGCTGGTCTTTGAACACTGCAGATGCACTCCTCCATCAGGGTGCTGTGCTTGTTTTCCCCTCACACATCATCTGGACCTATCCATCATTTCTGAAAGGCCTGCGCTCTCCAATCCCCTTTTCAGTGAGATCTGCCAGAAGTGCCCCATTTAAAATGGCAGACTCTCAAACAAACCTGTTATCTGGATTCTTGGTTTTTCCCAGTTGCACTTGTCATGATCAGCATAGCCATTTGACATGCTGTATATTTATCCT
>NW_005282410.1:0-460 GCF_000412655.1 Myotis brandtii
AATTTGAACTTCTCTCTATGGTATTAATCCCAAAGGACAAAACCTTGCCAATCCCATGAGTCATTAGATTAAGGTTTCGGAGGACGTCTCTGGAGTCAGAAATATCTAAATTGAAATTGTGCCTCTACCACATCTTAGCCGTGTGGACCTTGGGTACATCCATTCGCTGCTCTGAGCTCGGCACTACCCTATCCACAGAATGGGGACATTCCCATTGAACCTGGCGGGTTAAATGTAGTAAGTGCTTGAAGCCAATCTCCTTAGTGGCTGCTACAGGCTGCACTTTCCTCATTGCTTTCTTTCCCGCTGTGGTCCCTGTTCTATTTTGAGTGTGCGGGTCCATTCTGCTCCAGCCCCAGGAGAACCAACAGGCTCTCTCTCACTGGTTTGTTCATGATTCTCTGGAACTCTTTCCTGCCGCCAAGGACTGATTAGTATGCGGAGGCGTGGCCTGCCCACT
>NW_005282411.1:0-460 GCF_000412655.1 Myotis brandtii
GAGAGCAATGTGTTGTTGAGACCATCTGGATGGTATATGTGGCTGAACTCAGTTAAAGCCTCTACAGAAACTTTAAAGCTTCTGGTGGGCAGGTAGAGAGATCTACTTCTCTTGTGGCCTCCCGAGACAAGCCTCGTCTGGAAGGATCTACCTTCTTCTTTGGTCTCTCCTTGTCCTCTTTGTGTGTGTGTGGTGGGGGCTGAAAGGGTGTATTTAGATTTTACCTGGGGAACTCCCAAAGTTTTGAACCAATACCAGGATTCAACCAGTTGGTATGATTCCAAAGCTTTTGATTGTAGCCATTATACCTCACTGGTTCCCACATATGATGGTGCGCTGTGAGCAATGCAAAGACGTTGAAGATCCAGTGTCTGCACCACAAAGTTTGCTGTTTAGTTTGGTAAGTCAAAGATGAACACAAGTCACTGTCCTATAAGGCAGTGTGTTTAAAAATCAAACT
>NW_005282412.1:0-460 GCF_000412655.1 Myotis brandtii
CTGACACTTCTTGACTAAATGAACGCATCTACAAACTGTACGGGAGAAAGGTCTAGTGAACAATGGAAAAGGCTTAGGAATGGTGACGACACAGAGGAGGGAAATGAGGTGTGTCCCCTCCAGACGCCAGCTGTCTCACTTCGATAGATCTCAGAGACGCTCTCCCTCCGGGTCCCCCGGTAAACCAGGGACCAACAAGGAACATCCACGGGGAACAAGCAAGTCCCTGTGGGAGCCACACGGGAGAATGCTCCTCAGCAGGTCGAATCACCCGGAGCAGGCGTGCACGCCTTTCTGTAAAAGGCCAGATGGCAGATATTACAGGGTCTCTGTTGCAGCCTTAGATTATATGCAAATGAAGGGGTGTGGCTACCCCAACAAGACTGTTTATGGATGCTGAAATTTGAATTTCATATCATTTTAATGTATCACAAACTATTATTCTCCTTTTGATTCCCCT
>NW_005282413.1:0-460 GCF_000412655.1 Myotis brandtii
TTGGGAAATTTATCAGATAGAATGCTTTTAGCTTCAGATAATAGGTGGTCTAATTAACAGAGGCTGAAACATTAGGAACCAGGATTGTTTTTGTGGTTCAGTAATGTCATCAGGATCCTAGTTGTCCTTTTTTTCAGCTGTGAGGTTGTCAGTGTTTATGTCTGCTTACCTGGTCAGAATTTAGCAATGGTGCCAAAGCATCCTATTCTCACATGTCAATATGTGAAGCTGCAAGGCCTGCTTTTCCTGAGGCATTCTTTTTCCTTAAACTTCTTGTTACAGTAGAGTTGGCACACATTATATTGCTTTCAGGTGTGCATCCATAGTGATTTGACATTTACGTACTTCATGATGTTTTCACAATGATATGTCTAGTATTCATCTGTCATTGTGCAAAGTTATTACAATACTGTAGGCCCGGTGCATGAATTCATCCCTCAGCCTGGCCGGTGATCAGGGC
>NW_005282414.1:0-460 GCF_000412655.1 Myotis brandtii
GGGCTAGTAAACAGCCAGCTTGGAGGTGAGGTAGATTTGAAAATAAATAATGCAGCTCTGGCTGGTGTGACTCAGTGGTTAGAGTGTTGGCTTCTCTTAAACAGCCAGCTGGTACTAGCCTATGCAGCTCCTGCAGAAAATCTGTGCTGGGGGTGGCAGATCTCTTCCAGGAATTCATTCATGCAGACGGCATGGAGATAATTGGCCGGCTTTCATTTATTAACACCTGGCTCATGTGGCTCAGCCTGCCAGATACTCTGGCACAGATTGTCCGTTATACAAGGAAGCTGTGTGATGGGGCTGACATGCAAAACAGCTCTGCTCACCTGGTCCTACATCCAGCAAGGAGTTGTACCCAGTGTGGATCCATCTAGACTGGGTATAGAGAATGCGTCTTTTCCTCGTTTGCACAAAGTTGCCATATGAGTAAATGGATGCACTAAGTAGGAAAGTGAGTTTA
>NW_005282415.1:0-460 GCF_000412655.1 Myotis brandtii
TGGGAGATGGTATATGCTCAATGGGGTCACTGAAGGTCAGACTTTCAAAAAGTGAGCTGAGGCTGTATTATTGAGAATCTTAAATGCCCTGTTGAGGAATTTGCACTTAATCCTATAAGGCAAGGCAGAGAGTATTCTTAAGCAAGAGAGGCATTACCAGATCCCTGTTTTAGACAGCTCTGGCATTGGAAGTCATAGCATTGGAACTCAGAAAGGGGATAGGTGGGGCAATTAATCATGATTCTGTTGTAATAATCCAGGTAATAAAATTTGCATCCCAGAGCTCTCTTCTGCTCCCACCAAAGGAGGTGGCTCAGAGTCATCATAAGAGGTTGTTCAGGATTATCCTTGGAATGAAGGGTCTTTGGTGTGCATTGCAAGCCAAGGTGATTTGATCTATGGCTAATATTGTCAACTATAATGTCACTAGAGGCCCGGTGCATGAAATTCATGCATGGGT
>NW_005282416.1:0-460 GCF_000412655.1 Myotis brandtii
GTAAGGCCAAAAAATATATATATGAATTAATGTTCCATATCCTTAGTGCTCAAGGAAATGCAAATCAAAATTACAATGGGAGACCACTTTTTTATGTCTATTAGCTTGGAAACAACTTTCAAATATGACAGTTTCAAACACTGCATTGGACGAAATCTGCGGGCTCTCTGATAGGTTGCTGGTGAGTGCATACATCAGGGCAACCACTTTGGAAAACCAAGATGCACACGAATGTTCAAAGGCCATGTTTACAAGAGCAAGAGTCTGCGATCGCCCAAAAAGTCCTGAGGAGAAGACTGAATGAATACACCGTGGGATACGGTAGTCATGCATGCAGTAGTATGTAGGGTAACTTTCTACAGCCGTCATTCAGATGAACCACAGAGAAGCCACCATATGGATGGATCCCAGCAAAGTATTACATGGAAACCAAGTCCCTAAAATTAGGTAAAGTGTGGTA
>NW_005282417.1:0-460 GCF_000412655.1 Myotis brandtii
TCTACTTCTCCCTGAATATCTTTTAGTATTTGCTTAGTATGTTTGGGTGATCAGGTGTTGAAAGCACATATGTTTACAATTCTTGATATACTGACCCCTTTATAATTAATAGTGACCTTCTTTATTTCTTATTATCTTTTTGGTTTAAAGTTTTGTTACCCCCTATGGCTGTACCTGCATTCTTTTTTGGTTCCCATTTTCCTAGAATATCATCTTTCTTTCTTTCACCTTGAGCTTATGTGGATCTTTAGAGCTGAAATGAATCTCCTGTAGACAGCACATGGTTGGGTCTTGCTTTCTTTAATCCATCCAGCCACTCTGTGCCTTTTGATTGGTGAGTTCAATCCATTTACATCTAATGTAATTATTGATATGTATGGATTTACTACTGTCATTTTATCTTTTTCCTTCATGTTATTTTGTCCCTCCATTGTATTTTTTTTCTTCTCCTGTTTCTGTC
>NW_005282418.1:0-460 GCF_000412655.1 Myotis brandtii
ATGTTTATGCTCAAGTTAGTACCTAGTTCATAGGTAAAATTTCAAAAGTCATGGGTTAATATGGAGATATTATAACTACAACAAGCATCTCCTATTGTTTTTTTCTCTATTCTATACTTCCCCCTATTGTGACCCAGGATCCCAGAAATAATATCCTCCTAGAGAACAGAGGAGACTCATTGTCCTACTTGGGCTTCCCTGGCAATCTGAAATATTCTCACTCAAAGGCATTTTACAAGGGCACCTTAGCTCTGTAAGTAAATGTGCAATTCAAAATAATTAGAAACAAAATATTATCTTGCTAATAAAGATATTTGTAATTTACAAAGCATTGAAAGTAGCTGCACAGTAAAACATGAAAGAAGTAAAAAGTACAAATTGCTGATTTATAAAGTACAGCATAGGGAATATAGTCAATAATCTGTCCTATATAATAAAAGGCTAACATGCAAATAGACCG
>NW_005282419.1:0-460 GCF_000412655.1 Myotis brandtii
CCTCCTCTCTGAAATCAATAAAAATATATGTTTTAAGAAATCAAATAAAATTCCTTGTGATTACATTGAGTCCATCCAGACAATCCAGCATAAATTCCCTATTTTAAGGTTAGTTGATTAGCAGCTTTAATTCTACTTGCAAATTTAATTTTCCTCTGCCATGTAACATATTTATAGGTTCCAGGGATTAGGATGTAGACATCTTGGAGGGGGGAGGGGGGTATCTGCCTACCATGTCAGGTTTATTGAAGAGAGGGGATAGTCACTAGGATTTGGTTCCTTGTGCATAATTTAATAAAGTTATTCATAGAAATGGTGTATTGGAGTACTTCTAATAAATTTGCCAATGGAGGAACTCGAAAAATTCTTCTTTATATTGTTAAAATTACATTGAATATGAAGAGAGACCAGAATTGGTAAAAATAGGGTCATTATTCCTAACATCCAAGTGTTAGCATGA
>NW_005282420.1:0-460 GCF_000412655.1 Myotis brandtii
TAAACATATGGAGTTTTGTGTTGGTGTAATCATATGCAATGAGAGATGAGATGCTTTTTTATCTTTTTAAGGTTGACTTTTTAATTTAAGTCTATTCTTCAGGAAATATAGGGAATTGGTATGCCACAAAACTAACAAATAGTCTTAATTATAATATATTTAATAAAACAAGGAATCTCTATGGGTGGAAAATTAGCTAAGAGTTTTATGAATAATAATAGTCTCTTCATATTTTATTCCCCAACTAATACCTACCTCATGTTGTATGAACATAAATATTAATTAAGTTGTTGTGAAGCAATTTCAACAGAAGGAAGTGTCTCTTAAAGTAGAAATCTGAATATTGATTATTATTCAGAGTGTGGGATGAGTATTCTTAATTCAGGAAACTATGCTGTAAAATTAATGTTTCAGTCTTAGCTAGGTGGCTCAGTTGATTGGAACATCATCCCATACACCA
>NW_005282421.1:0-460 GCF_000412655.1 Myotis brandtii
TAATATTAATCTATATGTCTTGTAAAATAACTACATTCATTCATATTTATGCTTTATTGTGGTGACCCTTAAACTTGTCTTAGATTCTCAAGCGCCTTGCCCTTTTCACGCTGGTAGCATCCCCACAAACAGAATCCGCCTCCCTGCTCCACCCGGGAGCAGCGATTCATTCAGAATTGACTTGAACTCCGTGTCCAGTGACCTCAGCCTCAATCCCACAAAGTCAGACCAAAGCAAACCAGGGAGAGAAACACACTCGGAGGAAGAAGCTTCTGACTGTGACAAAGAAAGCGTATTTCTTAACAAATATCACAAAATAATGAGCCCGGGCACGGAGCGCTGCGCAAAGTGTCTGGAGACTTTGTAGGAAATGCTGACACCGCTTCAGTGCCAGCTGTCGGAATCAGAGCCCAGCAGTCTTCCCTCCTGGAACAGTTATCCACATTCTCTGGATTTTTTT
>NW_005282422.1:0-460 GCF_000412655.1 Myotis brandtii
GGGGCCCTTGTGTCCATCTCCAGCGCCTGGCCAGCGTTCAGGGCTTGGACAGGGGGAGGAGACCCCTTGTCCCTGGAGAGCAGCGGGTTCCTGGAACTCCGAGCTGGGTGGGCACGGCTCTCCCGTGGGAACTGTGGGGAAAGAGGCGGCCTGTCTGAAAGGTGTGTTCACAGGCCAGCAGCTATGTTGGAACAAACAACCTCTGCAGCGAAGACGGTTAAACAACAGCGGGAGGGAAAAACGATGACTGTAAAACATGAGCAAAGACAAAGGCTGCATCACCTGGTACCCGCGATGCCCACCCCCACCCACCTGCAGGAGGGATCACCAGGCACTGGCGGGGAGCGGCCCTCGGGTCCATACCTGGGAGGAGTAGCCAGGTGTATTTGAGAATCGCCTGTATTTGGTGAATGCTGTATCCCTTCCCATCACCTCCAAGGCCCTAGGTGTCAGGGTCAGG
>NW_005282423.1:0-460 GCF_000412655.1 Myotis brandtii
TGTAGAGGGGACCCAATCTGCCTCTGCTCTCTGGTGAACAGTGGAGAGGAGAGGCCCAGACCTTGAGCCTCTGTGCATCAGGACAAGTTCCCTGCCCACTGAGGTCAACAAGTTCCGGCTTCTGGGTCAACAGCTAACTTTGTAGTTTGCACCACATACCAAAATTAACTCCCAGAAGTGAGAAAGGAATGTGCCCTGAAGTTCACCTTCAGGGAGCCTTTGTTCTGTTCCATAGAGAAACCTAGTTGCCATGCTTTGCCCTGCACAGTGGATCATGGGAAATTATTTGGGGACTCTGAAATACCACACTTATGAGACATAGAATCGAAGAAAATATGTGATCCAGTTTCCTCATTTTGATAAGCTCAAACAAAAGGAATGACTGGTGTTATCTCTCTGTTATTTAAGTTTAAGACTGATGCTGTCCTAAGGCTCCAATGGGCCCAGTGTATCAGTCAGA
>NW_005282424.1:0-460 GCF_000412655.1 Myotis brandtii
AAAAAAAAATCATCTTCAAGACAAGGAACTTTTCTTGCTTTTTTAACAAGGAGCCCAACATTTTCATTTTGTGCTGAACCAGCAAATTATATAGTCCTCACTGCCTCCTGGGTGACCTTAATCTGGTGACCTTGCCTTCTCTTTATTTCACTTTCTTCATTTGTAAAATGGTGACACCTTTGCAAGGGCACTGTCAAGTTCAAACAATATAATTCAGTAATATGGGTTAACCCACTTTTTCCCTCACCCTCTTTCTTCCTGTTTTCCTCTAGATATCCTGCCCTCCTCATTACTTTTGGATTGATCTATCTATCAGGCCTCAGGTGATCAATTGACTGACCAATCAATTAACCACCTGGGGATTGATGGATACATGGATAGAACAATGAAAAGAGAGGGGGCTTGGGTAAGAGAGACACAAAGATATATAACAGTGGTTCTCAACCTTGGCTGCACATTA
>NW_005282425.1:0-460 GCF_000412655.1 Myotis brandtii
ACTGCTCTTTAGCAGTGATTCCCAGGTTTTGTCAAACGCTCTTCTACACTGTTTCCTGATGTTGATTAGTGATTTCCACGTATTTTCAAATGCTTTTACACTCTTTTTTGCCATTTAGACATGGATTCCAAAGAGTGTAAAATACTGTTCTACAGTGTAGTGCTCTATAGCAGTGATTTCCAGGTTTTGTCAAACGCTGCTCAGCACTGCCTCCTGAAGTTGATCAGTGAATTCCAAGTGTTTTCAAACACTTTTAGACATTTTCCTGCTATTTAGAAGTGAATTCCAAGTTGCTTCAAACACTGTTCTATAGTGTACTGCTCTTTACCTGTGATTTCCAAGTGTTGTCAAACACTGTTTCCCAATATTGATCTATGATTTCCAAGTGTTCTCACACACTTTTACACCGTCTCCAGCCATTCGGAAGTGAATTCCAAGTGGTGTCAAACACTGTTCTACA
>NW_005282426.1:0-460 GCF_000412655.1 Myotis brandtii
GAGAGGTCCCCTGGTCCCTCCCCTGCCTTGTAGCCTGCAGCCCTGCTTTTAGGCCTGACTCAGCTGACTCCCAATAAGCCCATGTGCCTCTCTGGGCCTCAGTTTCCCCATCTTTCTGCTGGAGGCCTTGCTGTCCCCTCCCCTCTGAGCTCAGCAGGCCCATGGCTCTGGGGTTGGCACTCACTCCCCAGTTGCCTGTTTCCCCAGCTGTGAGGGCAGGTTGGGCCCAGTCTGGGCAGCCTCAGCCATTCCCGTTCATTGGCCCCAACTCACCAAAGTCCCTCATTCCCAGAAGCCGCTCTGTTCCCCGTGGGGCCCTCTGACAGCTCCGTCCCTCCTGCCAATCAGCTCGGCCGAACCTCTCATTTGTGGGTGAGAGTAATTAGGGGTCCACCCCAGCTGCTATTCTGGGAAGGCTGCTGGCTGAGGACATTCGTGTGTGTGTGGGGGGGGGCGGGGG
>NW_005282427.1:0-460 GCF_000412655.1 Myotis brandtii
TGCTGGGCGCCAGGAGGAGGTGGTGGCAGGAGCCCAGGTGAGGGTCTCTGACGGTCCCTCCATCCTGCACAGGGCCACGTGTTCACTGTACCCCTATTGAAACGCTACCTCCAGTCCATGGGAATTTGCAAGGATGGATCTCAGGAAGCTATGTTCCAGGATGGAGGTATTTCTAAAACAATCTGTGCGTTCTCACAAGGGGCGGTCCCAGCAGCTAGAGGCTGGTGCAGAGCAGAAAATAGTATTTTAACCGGCATGATGTCTAGAAGTAACCGGGCACCGAGGGGCTATGGCCCAGGCCAACCTAAAAGCCCCTCATCTTCCCCTGCTGGCAGCACCCTCTGGAGGCCGAGCATATGTACCTTTTATTTCAAAATCTTAGCTTCTCTAGATCCCAAACCATGAGGCTTGTCTTCTGAAAGTATTCTTATTACACCTGTTGTTTTGAATTTGATTAGTA
>NW_005282428.1:0-460 GCF_000412655.1 Myotis brandtii
TTCACAGCCTTCATTCAGTTTTATCAAAAATGCCAGGAGCCAAAAATAAATTATTTCCTTCGATTCTATTCTTTGCAGAATAATTTAAATTATCCCCATAGGCACACTTGGTTTGGGCTTAAAATCATAATGTGATGCCTTCAAAAGACCTGGAATGTGTCTAACATTTCCAAGATCACTAACTTCCGTGTCCTCTGGCAGGAAGAGGCCAGGAGCAACAATGTGGGTAGGCGTAGACAGAGGCATGGATACATGGAACAGACAGACAGTTCTCAGCTAGGTGGGGGGGAGGGGAGGACTGGAAGAGATTAGCCCAAAGACATATGTGCATGTATGCATAGCCCATGGACACACACAGCAATGTGATAAAGGCCAGGATTGGGGAGGGAGCGCCAAAAAGGGGGACAGGCAATTGGGGACATCTGTAATAAATAGCAACAACAACAACAAAATACTGGTT
>NW_005282429.1:0-460 GCF_000412655.1 Myotis brandtii
CTCTCTGGCCCTGATTTGCAGCCCCCTCAGCAGTCAGGACTGCAGGACTGACTTCCGGTTGGTCGAGCCTCGGTCATTACTAGTTGTTATGACCCAGGGTTTTTATATATTAGGATTATTGTCTTAGGGAGTCTCAGAAAACAATCCAGATGTCAAGTATAGGCAACTGTTACATTCATACAGCAAAATACAATAAACCAGTAAAAACAATATTGTAAAAGTAAATGTATTGACATCAAATATATTAGCAATACAGTGCTAAGTGAAAAGAGCTGATTTTAAGATATTATGGAGAGTAGACTCTCTTCTGCTAAAATTATATGTACATTATATTTATAATCTAAATTTGTATCTAGATATGATTATTTAAAGCCAGGCTTTAGGATTCTTTTGGAATCTTTTATAAATTGCCAACTTTTTTCCAGTCCTGACTTAGAGTTGATTTTACTTTTTTTTGGGG
>NW_005282430.1:0-460 GCF_000412655.1 Myotis brandtii
TATAAAAAGTTAAATATAAGCAAGAAGATATAAAATAATCACAGAAGGGCTTTTTCTTACAAACTATAGGTCAACATCATTCAAGAAGTATGCTAGTAAATTGAAAATACCCCAATAAAGTCAGGCTTTAACTCTATAAATATTTCAAGAAGAAACGGGCAATTAGAGTAGTAATTATGGAAACAAATGAAAATGTGTCCAATAAATCTTTCAAGAGTGTTTTTTTCTAGATCTTCAAAGGTTACATAGACCAATATGGAAATACACTTCGTAAAGTTCACATTACTTTTGTACTTAAACTTAAAAAAGACAGCACAAAAGATAAGTAAAAAGGTAACACCCTTTTTTATATTCACAAAATTCCTAAAGAAAACACTAGGAGAAAAATGAACATGAAGATAAATTGAACATTTTAGTGTATTCTCATGAGCTTTTAATTCTAACCATGGTGCCATGCTGT
>NW_005282431.1:0-460 GCF_000412655.1 Myotis brandtii
CATTGCCAAGTACAAAGTTGAAACTCATAGGTCATGGGATATGAATAGCAAACCTTAATTTACAAAGTAAAATTGTTTCCATGAAACTGCTTAAATATAGTTGGGGATGTCCACCATGGATAATACATTACCATATGTAACGAGGGTATCTCTCCTGAAAAATTAGAAAGCTTCTCACTGACAACCAATATCAAAATGTTTTATATAGCAAAGGCTGTGTTGTCTTTACATCTGGTTGTCACTTTATATTCTTAAACTTTCAAATGAAATTAATCTAATTTCATTCAGGCAACCACTATAGAGTTAAATAAAGCTGGCATTCCTATAGGAATAAGACATTGCTTTATAGATAATAGAATCTAGGAACCTTTTACCTTATAATTTTTTCCTGATTATCCTTAGTGAGCCCAAATAATTTTATTTATTCATTTTAAAAATTTTAAATATTTTTAAATATATA
>NW_005282432.1:0-460 GCF_000412655.1 Myotis brandtii
TGGGAAAACTGGATATCCACATGCAAAAGAATGAAATAGAATCTTACTTTTACAACAATCACAAAAATTAAGTCAAATAAATTAAAAATTTAAATATAATACTTAAAACTATAAAACTCCTAGAAGAAAACATATGGAAGAAGTTTCTTGGCATTGGCTTTGGCAATGACGTTTTGGATATGACGCCAGAGCACAAGCAACAAAAGCACAAATCAATAAGTGGGACAGCATCCAATTAAAAAGTTATGTACAGCAAAAGAAACAACAAAATGAAAGGCAATCTATGAAATGGGAGAAAATATCTGCAAACCATGTATCTAATAAGGGATTATATCCAAATATATTAGGAACTCATACAACTCAACAGCAAAAAGAAGGAAAAAGAGGTAATCTATTTAAAGAATAAGCGAAGGACCTGAATAGACTTTTTCCAAAGAAGACATACAAATGGCCAACAGGT
>NW_005282433.1:0-460 GCF_000412655.1 Myotis brandtii
AAGGGTGCTGTCTTCCAAGCTTCCATGTCTTAGATAGGGTTCCCTCGAAACAGACTCTGAGATGGAGAATTGCATGTGGAACGCTCTCAGGATCTACACCTACAAAGAAGGAAGGCAGATTGAGCAGAGGGAGAGGCTAAGGGCTCAGCAAGTCCTGTGATCCACTTGGGAGTGAGGACAGCTTTTCAATGTTGTCCCACATTGAAAGGCAAGCCAGCTGGGTCTTTGTATTCCTGCAGTAGCCAATCATTGGCCATAGGCTGCTCTTGGTGGGGGTGGGGAGAGGGTGCAGTTCCCTGTTGTGGAGAGCATTATCTTGTGAGGGACACAGCTGTGAGTCATCAACAGCTGATAGTCCCAGCATCTGAGGTAGGGGTGCTTAGACCCTGAAGAGGATATCTGAGCAGAACACTACAGAATCTGCTAAGGTCCACTCTTTGGCCACTCATGTATTTTTTTT
>NW_005282434.1:0-460 GCF_000412655.1 Myotis brandtii
GATAGATAGATAGACAGACAGACACACAATGGAGTATTATTCAGCCATAAAAAGAAGGAAATCTTGCCAGTTGTGTTAACATGGGTGGCCCTCGAGTAAGATAGATGGATAATTTCTATGGAAAGAAGACCTCCCACAATTGTGGAAGCTGGGGCAGCAGGTAGAGCAGTCTGTTGCTTCTGTGTTCTGATTTCCACGTGTATATATTTATTTGTTCAGTGAGCTTTACAAACCTAACACCCCAAGAGCACTTCTGATTTCCTACCCCGAAAACCTGTTTGATCCCTGTGTTTCTGTGGTCGGTAGTCTCCAAAATTGGCCTCCATCAGTTTCCTCCCTCACTTTGTATCCATAGCACTCAGATCAAGAGGCAGAGTCTAATTCCTTTTCCCTTAAATGTTCAGCAGGTCTTAGTGATTTTGACCTATCCTATCCTATATAATAAAAGCCTAATATGCTA
>NW_005282435.1:0-460 GCF_000412655.1 Myotis brandtii
GGCCCAAGATTCTTAATTTCTACCAGTCTCCACATGATCTGGAGGACCTCACTTTGGGTGGCAAGGATTGAGACTGTCCCCACTTCTCGTGTCTTTGCTATTTGACCCTGCCCTCCTTGCTATCGTGGATTCACCCAGGATAGGCACCTGACTCAGGCAGATCAGGGTGTTCTCCTGGCTGCAGATGACTCCTCGGGATGGCCACTTGACTCAGAACAAGCTCATCAGAGCTCTTCTCCAGGACTTTTGAACCCGAAATAGGGAGGATGATTAATGTCTCCATGGCAGCAAAGCTATCTGTTGTGAGGCTCAGGACTGGTCTCTGTCCATCTTTTTCCTGCTGAAAGAGGGAAGCTGGTATGAGATGATGAGGCCAACAGGCCAAGAAATGAGCATATTCACATCCTTAGCATTCCCAGCTCTAGGGCCAACTTCACCTTTGCAGTGTTATGTGAGTTTT
>NW_005282436.1:0-460 GCF_000412655.1 Myotis brandtii
GTGAGCAGGAGGAGAGCCAGGTCCAGTGCTCAGCCCTCAGCACCTCATGCCATTGCCCGGAGCATTTGTATCATTTACGTGAGCACGTTTGCAACTTAAGTGCACGTAGTCACCAAATGCCTTCTTACTTATGGGCTAGATAAATAGTTTTAGAAAACAATGGCTTCACAGCACTAAGAAGGTTGCTGTGGGCCCTAAACCTGACCCCAGTCCTCAAGAGGCCAGAGAATCCCCCCAAAATTCCTGCAAGAAACAGGGGCAGCTCTGGACAGCGATCACAGGGTTCCAGTCGCTTCCTCCTGAACGCTGCGTGACGCAAACCAAGAGGCTCCGCAGTGTAAACACATGTATACATACTTTACCTTTCACAAGGTTATTTTTAATTTCTGTGCTGCCAAAGCAAGCACTACATTATTATTTTTCGTTATTTTTAAAATATATTTTTATTGATGTCAGAGAG
>NW_005282437.1:0-460 GCF_000412655.1 Myotis brandtii
TAGTCTGGTTTTATCTACAGCCATTCCCAGCTCCAAGGTCCCTGCCACAAGAGCTCAGAGCCCTTTCCTGGCTGCAAACACACCCCTCAATTTCTCACCCTTCCCATTACTCAAATGCCTCCCTTTCAAAGCCTGAAAAACTTCTATCCCTTCTTCAAAACCCAGTCCAGATATGCCATCATCTCTGCAGAATCTGTTACATCTTTCTCTGGGCTCCCACCTGACTTCTTACCAATCCCAATGCCAGCTTTCCTATGATAGATTTGAAGAAGGATTTCACGTGTCTATCATCCTTGCCCATGAGGGACACATAAGCCTCCCTTAACTGAGGGTAAATAGGATAAAAAATACGATACATATCACTCTTTTAAGGAATGAGCAACTTTGCAGGAGCACAGTGCTTGCCAGCCTAGCAAATATTCAAGAAGAAACATTTTAAAAGGAATATAATTTTGTTCTT
>NW_005282438.1:0-460 GCF_000412655.1 Myotis brandtii
AGTCTCTGAAATCAATAAAAATATATGTTTAAAAAATAACTAATTTCATTTGAGCATTGATGAGTTCTTTGTATTTTCAATTTTAAGAATAAAAAATAAGAAACAGTTTCCAAGTCATTCTATCTGTAAGAGAAAACCTTCAAAACATACTATGCTATGAATAAGTAAAAAATATACAATATAAAAATTACCAAGAATTTAAAACAAAGGCACAGCACAGTAATATGGAAAAATGTTTGACAGGGAACTCAGTGTTTGAGCTGTAGAAAATTAAAAGCTATGTTTATTACACAAAACATAATTTTAGATACTGTAATCACTGTGTGGTAGCCACTGTAGAAAGTGCCAGACTTTTTAAAAAAGATATTTTATAGTATACTTAATAGTAGTTATACTGGAATGAGGAAGAAAATGAAAAGTATAGGGAGGATTTTGAATCTCAAAAGTATATATAGTAGTA
>NW_005282439.1:0-460 GCF_000412655.1 Myotis brandtii
TGTTTGGTTGTTCTGCTGTTTGGTCTATTTGCATATTCGGGTTTTATATATATAGATGTGTGTGGATGTGCTTATTGATTGCCTCTATGCCATTATACAGATATATTTCCCCAAATCCTCACAATGCTTGGATTTGGTTATATCATTCTTGATTTTCATTCTTTGTTCTGGTTCTCCTTTTTCCTTTTGTCTTTGAGATACCTTTAACCTACTTGTCCTTCTAGGCAAAAAGATCAATAAGAAAAACTGTCACTTGCAAATTTTGTAATGATATTCTGAAAATGCACGTTAGTAATAGAGCAGTCTGGGACTGACTGTACCATTGGGTGAGCTCTGCCCCTGCCTTCCCGGCTCTCACTTACCAGCTGCGGAACCTCACAAGTTACTAAATGACTCTGTGCCTCAGTTTCCTCATTTGTTAAATGGGCATGATAATAATAGTGCCTGCCTTATAGGGTTC
>NW_005282440.1:0-460 GCF_000412655.1 Myotis brandtii
AAAAAAAGATAAGCCAAGGAAGAAAAGATTTAAATAAAACACAGTAAGATTCAGCATTACTGTGGGCGCTCACACACAGCCCCGGGGGTGCGGGTGCCTCCTCTCTGGAGGCCTCCTGTGAGGCCTACCACGGACCCTAACAACGTCCGCGCGCTTGGCGCAGCCGATCTTATGTCTAGAAGTGGATTCGGGGGAAGCTCTCAATTGTATGTGCAGTTCTAGCCGCCAGGAATTCATTGCAAAGTTATCACGTGAAAAACAGCAACAATAAAGTCTAAATGTCCAACAATGGGAGGTTTTAATAAATTGCGTTATGTCTGCAGAGAGTTATAGAATGAAGTGGTTGAAGACTAGATGATGATGCAGGGAAAGGTCTGTGGTTTATAAAGTGGAAAATAAGCCACAAAACAGAACTTGTTATGAACAGGAAAATTTCACTTGATCAAAAAATAATATATAT
>NW_005282441.1:0-460 GCF_000412655.1 Myotis brandtii
CTCAGGTACATTCAGCAAATTGCTGGAGAACTCTCACTAGCATTGAACTAGGCTATTTCAGGGCTCAAAAACCATTAACTTTTGAATGATGACCAGGACTCTTACAAAATTGTCTGATCTTCGGGGACCTTGCTAATGACATCAGAATGTTTTCTCACACTGTTTGAACACAAATACAGTAACCACAGTGGCAGATAGATTTTAACGTGGCTTCCACGTTCTCCATCTACTGGTGTTCACATATTTGTGTGATCCAGTTCTTGAGTGTGAATGGAACTTGTGATTTGTTTCCAATGAATGGAATGCAGCTAAGGTGATGACAGGTACGTAATATGTATATGTGATTACATAAGAGTGTAGCACCCATCTTGATAGAATCTCTCTCTCAAGTGTTGGCTTTGAAGCAAGCCATCATGAGTCCTATGACTGCAAGAAAATTAATTCTGCTAACAAACTGAGA
>NW_005282442.1:0-460 GCF_000412655.1 Myotis brandtii
CTTTCTTTTCTTGAAATACGCGTCACAAGTCAAAAAGAGTCCTAGGAAGACATATTTGTATAAGCAGAAACCTTGGCTTTCCCATTTCCCCAGAGTTGGACATCAAGATATTAGTACTAACACAGGTCTGTGTGGGGCCCAGTGGGCTGGCATTGTTCCATGCCTACCAGACCATAGGAGGGACACCTTATTTGGCTCTTCAAGCTGGCATTGCTTCTCCATTTGATATTAAACAAAAGCTGGATGCCGGAACAGGGAGGCATTCTGCAATGTAAGCACCAGAGGAAAATTTAGACCAGAGCATTTGCTGATCCATATGTTTTTATTGGGCTTGTTATTTTCATTTTCACAAAGGTAGGACATATGTAAAGAATGATCTTGAAATTATCTCTGCCTATTTCACAGGTTTACTTGTGAATGCAACACAAACATACAGAACATAACCTTCTGAATTAAAATA
>NW_005282443.1:0-460 GCF_000412655.1 Myotis brandtii
CTATAGTTATACAATATTTATAATGATGTTATAAATGTATACTTTTTATATATAACTTCCATCAAAACAGTCAAGGGATTAACTACTAAATGTATGAACATTATTATACTGATATAGGCTAATTTTTTCATCATTCAAACTAATTCAGATTTTCCTTCCTTTTAGTAAATTCTATATTTTGGCATATCCAAAAAAAAAAAATCAAGGTTATCTATATAAACCCAGAGAGTTGCTTGTGGATTTTGAAGCTAAGCACCTACAGTTGCCACTGCAGTTGCCACTCAGATGTCAAGAAGTGTGTAGGGCCTACTGCTGACCTCTAGCAATCCCAAAGCCTTGTCGCAACCAAAGATGAAGAATTCCAGCCTCTGCCCATTCAAGTCAGCTAAGTTTTATGCAGGAGGTACCCCAGCTGCAAGAAGTCCAACGGACACAGACAACAGGGGGGTGAGGGCATGAG
>NW_005282444.1:0-460 GCF_000412655.1 Myotis brandtii
TATGCTACTTAATATATTTATGACCCTGAACAAGTCACTTAATTGTTTTGAGTCTTGGTTTTCTAATTTGTAACCATAAAATGGGTATAAGAATACCCAGGTTCATAAGAATGTGGAGAATATGAAAGATGGTGAAAGCAGAATGCCTGACATAGAGTGTGAAGTCGGTCATGTTAGTTCCTGTCTTATCTGGGTTTCACCAAAACCAAACATTGAGACGAGAACTTTGATGCAAATAGTTAATTTGAGAAGTGATTCCAGGAAGCTTAAGTGGGTGTGAGAAAAGTGATCCAGGGAAGGAGGCAAAGCAGTAAAGGGCACGCTAACAAGTGGGATGCTGTTGTGGGCAGCACTGACTCCCGCCTGCTGGGGACCTTCCGAGGAACCAGTGGGCGTGGTAAAACTGTCCTTCAGAGCTGCAAGCCAACTCAGAAGGGCCAAGGGGAGGAGGAGTGGGGCG
>NW_005282445.1:0-460 GCF_000412655.1 Myotis brandtii
TATCTATTACACCTATACATATCTATATCTACATGTAGATATATATCTACACACATATCTATCTGTATTCGAGAGCAAAGCTTTGGCCCTTTGTCAGAGGGGAGCAGGAAGGTCAGGAAATTACGGAGAATTGGAAATTTGATTTAAGGCAGTTCTTTCAAAGCAGGAGCTTGATTAGGAAATGGCAAAGACTCGAGATACACTAGTTGAGGGCTGGTGGGAGTCTTCAAAGAATCGAAGGGCTCAACCTCAAATTGCAATTTCAAATTAACCTGTCTTTTCTCTTCAGGGACAACATAATGAAAGCAATTTGGCAGAAACATGACCTTTGATCCTTGAGGCCTATTAATACTTCCCTTTGAGGAGTAGATGAGTCTTTTGAGAAAAGACTATAATGAACAATCAAACCATTTGTCTAGGCAGAACGGCCCCTGAAAAGCAAAGGGATGCTAATGAACGA
>NW_005282446.1:0-460 GCF_000412655.1 Myotis brandtii
ATAAAATAAATAAAAATAAGATAGCTTTTCAGTCAAACAGGTACATAGGGAGCCAACCTACCTAAAAAGCATTAAGACTTCTTCCTTTGATCTTAACCTATTTCTGTAAAATGTGAGCCAGATGGCAAATGCTACAATTGCATAGCTATATATTTCTTAACTGAACTAAAATAACCATCCAGAATGCATTTGGGGAAATGACCGATTGTGTGATTATTTTTGTGGTTTGAATCCTGGAAAGAATTTGGGCACAGGCAGCTTGGCACCAGCTGCTCCACATTGTATGTATTAATAGCTACCGTTATTGATGTTTTCATGAAACACAAAAACATGCAACTGTCTGAACTCTCTGGCTTGTTAACTGCTTTGCCTTGGGGCACTTTCAACATGGAGACCCAAGTGAGTCCATCAACAGTCCTTGGTTGCTAGCAGGGTGGTGAGCTCAAGATTAGGGCCATCA
>NW_005282447.1:0-460 GCF_000412655.1 Myotis brandtii
GGACACATGCCTCTAGAAAGTTCTACTATGGAACTTTGAGGGCCTAGTAAAGTTAAAAACAGCTTGTACTAGTTACTATAATTCACTGACTTGTGAACTATTATTATCCTCTCAGATATTCAGGTTATTGTAATAACATCTCCTCAAGTGAAAGAAGAAATGATGTGAAATCCACAAATTCCACCATCACTAAAGCAATTGAAATACCTGATTGTCCTTTAGAAGTGAATCCTAAACCTATCAATTATCTCCTCTCCTGTTGATCTCTAGCCTGATTACATTCACAGCCCGAAAACTGCAGTTGTCTTTGGCTCACCGGGGAGCATTTTTGAATCTAGTTCTCGTGAACTAAAATCAGGAGTGAGGATCTCACATGTTTGCTCTTTTAGAGTCAATGAGGCTGTAGGTATGTAATGAAAGATGCTCCTAGAACAGTGGTTCTCAACCTTGGCTGCACATT
>NW_005282448.1:0-460 GCF_000412655.1 Myotis brandtii
GGATCGGCTGCAGCCGACATTCTCATTTATAGGTTTCCCTTTCTGTGATGCCGGACATTTTTAAGCCTGAGCTGGAAAGCAACTATGGTGACAGCCTTCAGAGAAGGGACTCATATTATTAAATAACTATAGTAGCTTGTGTTTGGAGAGTCTTTCTGAGCACTTAGCAAGTTCTCTCATTTCATCCTCTCTCTGTTCCTTTCCCATAAAAAAGCAAAAGTGATTTCCACTCATGTTTCGGCTAAAGAAACAAAAGCACATGACGACCAAATGTGCTTCTGACTAAGTAAGATTAAAAACCTAGGTGTTCTGTTTTCTACTTGGAGATGTTCATTCTAAGACTCAGAAATACAAGGAGACTTTTTGAACGCACAATGATATCATTTTTTTTAAAGAAATCTATATATAAAAGTCTTAGCGACCAAACGACCAAACAACTGGTCGACCAATCGCTATGACA
>NW_005282449.1:0-460 GCF_000412655.1 Myotis brandtii
AGCTCCCGCCCGGCTGGCGGAAGGACCCGCTCCCCAGAGGCCGCGGGCGGAGAGGACGCCGCGGGACTGGAGGGTGGGGAAGCAGGTAATGTTTTATTTAAACCCTGCAGGGAATTCGGTTCTGGCTCTCGGGGCGCGCATTCTTGTTTCGGTCCCGGATGCAGGGTTCTCCGCCCCTAGACGGCGTGGGCTTTTGTCATTGTTTGAAAAACAGCTGGGCAATCCTCAGAATGGGAGAAATGTAGTCATGAACCAGGTAAGGGATTCGTGTCCAGAACATGTAAAGAACCTAAACTCAACAACAGAAAGCAGTCCAATTCAAAACTGGGCACAGGACTGTAGGTATTTCTCCAAAAAAGATATACAAATGGCCGGTGAGCACATCAAAGGATGCGCCTTCACCATCAGTGATGAAAATGAAAACCAGAACGAATACCACCTCACACCCATTCGGATGACT
>NW_005282450.1:0-460 GCF_000412655.1 Myotis brandtii
TGCTATAGGGGGTATGGCTAGATGTGGAGGAGGGAATGCCAGTGTCAGGGAGCCTGGGGCAGCCCTTGAAACCCCACCCCATAATCAGGGAAAGAGGAAATTGGAAAAGTAAAGAAAGGAGCCTCCTCCCCTGTCCTACAGGGTCCCAGCCAGACCCTTCCCGGGTCCAGCATGCGATACGGAAGGAGACTTTCATGTTTGTGTGTAATTGATATGAATGTGCTGTGCCCATACTGGATGTCAGCTCAGGGTTCAACTCATCTAATTCTCACAGCAGCACCATGAGGCAGCACCTGCTGTTCTCCCAGAAGTCTTCAGATGAGGAAACAGGCCCAGAGGGGTTAACATCTGTGGGGTCCTACCGAGGCAGTGGTCGAGCTGGGACCTTGAATGCAGACCATCTGGCCCTGGCCAGTGTGGCTCAGTGAGTTGGGTGTCATCCTGTGCACCATGCGGTTGC
>NW_005282451.1:0-460 GCF_000412655.1 Myotis brandtii
CAAAAACTTTCTTTGGTAGTAACTCACCCGTTGCAGACGTCGTTTCCAATCATGGCGTATATGACGATGGCTGGGTGGTCCAACAGTGGGTTCCTAGACAAACTGGAAGCTGAATGTCAAACACGCGGAAACCTTGCTCTGTAACCGAGGTCACAGGCTGGGCCTGTGGAAGAGTCTGTGTGGCCACCCTCTGGGGAACTTTGCTATTTTTCTTTCATTTAGTATCACTATCCCCATCTCCCCCTTTCTTCTCTATAATCTTTAATCTTCCATTAGGGAAAGACCACATCAATGTGTGGAGTGGAGGAGTGGAGTGAAGTCTCCAGCAGGGGACACGCTACCATCTTCTTAGCATCATTCACAGCCTTTGTGGTCAATGATCACAGATGAGTTACCGGGGTTACTTATGTCCAGATCCCTGAGACATCCGTGGGCCCAAAGTTTCCATTCTGGGCACCCA
>NW_005282452.1:0-460 GCF_000412655.1 Myotis brandtii
ACTTGGTGATAAAGTATCATCATTGCCAAGCTGAGAAGCTTAGATATTTTCCAAGGGCAAATGAGGAGTCATTGAAGGTTTTTGAATATGGGAATGACATAATTGGAAGTACATTTCTAAATTGACAGCAGAAAAATTACAATGCTCTTCCTGGATTTGGGAATACCTGTTAGGAAGTATGTTAATTATCTATTGCTACATAATCAATAATCCCAAAACTTACTAGCAGTAGTTTAAGACAACAGGCATTCATTATCTCACAGTTTCTGTAGGTCAGCAATGTGGGTGTCGTTATTGGCAGGACTCGGCTCTTCATGGGCTATCGGACTGTGAACCTCAGTTCCTCCAGGGCCATTAGCCAGAGGCGCCCTCACTTCCTCAACAGTCAGCCTCTCTGTGGGGCAGCTCATCACAGGGCAGCTGGCTTCCATCACAGCCAGCAAGTGAGAGAAAGGAAAGG
>NW_005282453.1:0-460 GCF_000412655.1 Myotis brandtii
AAGAGCCTTTGCCTGGGGCCACGGGCGCACGATGCACTGTGCAGTGATGTTTTACTGAGTTGTGCACTTGAAACCTGTGTGGTTTGGCAAACCAATGTCACTCCAGTAAATTCAATAAAGAAGAAATGCAAAGAATAAACTGTCTTCTGCACAGGGAGACTTCAGAAAGTTAAAAAAAAGAGGATGCAATGAAAAAGGAATAATCAGAAATAAAAATAGCTCTTACAAGTTGAAGACATTGCTTAATATTAAAATTTTTTCAAAGACAGATAAAAACATTGAGCAATCTTTCAGAGGAAACAAAACAAAAGACAAAAATAGAAAATGTCACAGGAGATAGATACAGGGACTTGATAAAGGAAAGGAACTCCAACATCTAAATCACAGAGCCTGACAGGAGAATCCGGAGCCTGACAGGAGAACCCAGAGCCTGATAGGAGAATCCAGAGCCTGATAGGAG
>NW_005282454.1:0-460 GCF_000412655.1 Myotis brandtii
CCATATTTTTCTTTTCACTTACCACTATCTAAATTTACCCAATTTGTTTTCTTATTTGTTCCCTGTGAATGTCTTTCTTCTCCCTGGTGAAAGATACGTGAAATTAAGGGCCTTGCTTATATTATCCACTACTTTATCCCCAACCACGTTGAGGAGTGCTTAGCACATAGTAGGTATACAACAAATATTTGTTGGACAAATTATTGTGCTCTTCAAAGAGTACTGTAGACAGGATTGATAAAGGTGACTGGTATGCAAAAGTAGGGGGGAACCATTGTATACCATTGTTTATTTTTCCTAATGACTAAACTGATTGAGGCCCTGAAGTGTCCTAACATTTAGGAGCTGGAAAGAGCTTGAGGCCCAAAGAAAACAAGGTGCTCAGTCCCTCAGCTAGTAACTGCCAGAACTGAGACTCAGTCCATTACCTTGTGCTGCTTTTCCTCTCCCTGCCAACCCC
>NW_005282455.1:0-460 GCF_000412655.1 Myotis brandtii
GTCCAGTGGGAGGCAGATTTGTCAAAGCCCAGAGAGCCACACACACATGTAGCCTCTTTAGAGGGTTTTTGATTTAGAGGAAAAAATGTGAAGAAAATTTTAAAAGGAAGATTTTAGGAGAAGTTATAAGAATTACCATGTGCAAAAGAAATGAGTTGAGGGTGCATCCTGTGCTCCAATTCCAGCTGATTATAAATATTTTTATACATATTATTTTATTGTTCCCCAGTTTGGTCGACAAGTGATGTGTATTAATTACTTTAATTGTATGTATTTTAATCCTAGAAAGGTTGATCCTCTTTTCTTTTGTCCTTTTACCACTTAGGTTTGTCCTAAAAATTATTTTTTGAAATAATTTTATGTATCATTTTATTGATCTTTTCACCATTTAAATGAACATTTACTGATTGTAGACAGATAATATGTCACATGATTTCTTTCTATTAATATAGCAGAAGCA
>NW_005282456.1:0-460 GCF_000412655.1 Myotis brandtii
CCAGGTTTCTTGAATGGGATGGTGCTGCCATTTATAAAATTAGAAAACACAGAAGAAGGAACTGGCTGGGAGGCCAGAAGTGATGAGCTCAACTATAATCCTTAGCGTTTAGGGCATCTATTGGACATCAGGTAAAGTGTCTGCAAGGCCATTGTAAGTGTTCATCTAGCACTCAAGAAAGTGTAAATGGTCTATGTTCACATTTAGATTTTAAAATATGTATAGGATCTACAATACATAAAAAGTGCATAAAATATAGATGTACAGCTTGGTTCATTATTACAAATGGAGTAACACTCAGACAAGAGAAAAACATTGCCTGCACCCATAACTCACGTGCCCCTCCTCACTGAGGGTAACCCCATCCTAAATTCTATCATAACTACTTTCTGGGGATTTTTCGGTTGGTTTGCTTTGTTTTGTTTTGTTAGTTTTAGCATCTCAGTATGCAAATTGAAAC
>NW_005282457.1:0-460 GCF_000412655.1 Myotis brandtii
TCATGGATCGGCTGCCTCCTGCACACCCCCTACTAGGAAACAAGCCCACAATCTGGGCATGTGCCCTTGATCGGAATTGAACCCAGGGCCCTTGAGTCCGTAAGCTAGAGCTCAAGCCAAACATTCTTAAAGTTCAGCTGCACCTGTGCACACAATTCCATTAGGTAAGTCCCGACCTCGTTGGAATGACCTGCGACCAGGTCCCCGCAGCCACCATGCTACTGTTTGCTCCTTATTAAAGTCTTTCCATGACTGGCCCTTCTATTCCCATTGTCCCCTCGTGTTGTCATTTTAGTGATTCACAGAATCATGCCAGACAGCTCGGGATCCTGGTATTTTACCAGTTCCTTTTCAGTCATTTAGTAAATACTTACCTGACTTACCCTCTGCCAGGTGTGCTGACTGCAGTTCCTTGGAGGCAACAATCCCTCCCTTCCTGTGCCCCACGGGGCTACGGCTG
>NW_005282458.1:0-460 GCF_000412655.1 Myotis brandtii
CTGCTCCACATGCTGGGGAGTCAAGCTGCCCACACAGGAGGCCAGAGGCCAGTCCCACACAGCGAGGACCTCAGGCTGGACAGACAGACAGCAAGGCAGTCCCATGTACAGTGAGGTTGAGTAGATTTGTTCCTGAATCTCAGAGGCCCGGGATTACCCTTTGGCCAGGAAACACGGCGGCTTTCCTAAATGTCAGGAGCCACATGGTGGGACTTGTTGTCCGGGACACAGCGGGGGCTGAATGGGAATGAGGGGAGGCGGGGCGTAGTGGCGATCGGTCTGTAAGTCCTTGTTCCGGGAAATGCGTGTCCCTGGGTCTCTGTGTAGGGCAGCCACCCTCCGTGAGGACTCTGCACCCTGGCCACCTCCAAGGCAAAGGCTACTGGACTCACAGAGCCGGGTCTTACATAACATGACGCCACACTGCACGACGCACCGCTGGTTAGGACACACAGCCTCG
>NW_005282459.1:0-460 GCF_000412655.1 Myotis brandtii
TGTCTTCTGATTTCATTCTACTAAGGGATATGCACACCTTTACTGTCACCAGAGTGGTGGGCCCTGGTCATCAAGCAGGGCTTGAATCGGCAATGCCAGGGGAAGTTGTTGAACTCATGGTGGCTACAGAATGACAATTACAAACATTAAATCCTTAGATTTGGTGGCAAGGGGCAGGGTGAGGGGCATCACCTCTTAATACCATTGTCAATGTTAATCTTGAGATGGGAGCCAGCTCTTAGTTAAAGATTTCAGGAGGATACCTTATTCAGTCCCCACAGGTGGGCAAGTTCTAACCATCCAAGACTATTCAAGCCTTTTGTGAGAGTGTGTATGACCCTGCTGATTGTCAAGAGGGCAAAACCTTCCCATCTCCATTACTCCGAGGGCCTCAGCTTCTAAACAAGTAGGCTAGTCAAGGAATTTCCTCAGGAATAAAAACAGGTTCCAACATTTTTTT
>NW_005282460.1:0-460 GCF_000412655.1 Myotis brandtii
CTGCTCTATTTCTGGAGTGGCCTTCTTTCTGTCCCACTGCTTCACTAGTAAACTCTCTTTCACTTTAAACTTTATATTGGCTTGTGTTTGAATTCTTTCCTTTCAGAAACAAGACTCCGCAGTGGGTCATGGACCTTATACCAATGCAATGGTGTAAGATAATGGTTTAGGGGAAATTGTTTTTCCTAACCACAATACCTTTCTTCAAACATCTTCCATTTGCCACGCATTTCCTCTATTTTCTGCTTCTGCAACACCTTTTGGGCATATACGGGTGGTTCTTCGTCTATTCTCCTATGCACATAAAATTCAATTTCTGTTTAAAATCTCTATTTTCTACATTGAAGTATTCTTAATCAGTCTTTTAATACTTTCTTCTTGCTTACTGACATCCTTTCCTACTGAGATTATTTTACTATAGTGATGACAGTTTAATTTTTGGTATTCTTAATCCATTCTT
>NW_005282461.1:0-460 GCF_000412655.1 Myotis brandtii
GACACAGACATGTACAGAGGGAAGACCATGTGATGACAGAGGGAGTTGATGGCCATGTACAAGCCAAGGAGAAAGGCCTTAGAAGAAAATGACCCTGCTGATACCCTGATCTTGGACTTATAGCTTCCAGGACTGTGAGAAAATAAATTTATGTTGTTTAAGCCACCTGATCTGTGCTATTTTGTTATAACAGCCCTAACAAAGTGATCAGTGACCTAGTACCCAACTCCCAACAATCTTGACCCTCTTACTCCTCTCTAATAGAACCCCAATTTGGTTTAGGTGTCTGTTTTCCTCTGTGAGAAATGGCCCTATTCATGCCCATGCAAACAGAGATAGGCCCATTCCAGGTACACCAGTTATTGCACATGTGACTCAGTTCTGGCCAATCAGAAGTGAAAATCCTGGAGGCTTTTCAAGTTTTCCTAGATGGTGAGACACACCCTAAGGCAGTGGTTCT